>NC_041007.1:24682506-24928185 GCF_004193775.1 Glycine soja | reverse complement strand
GGACTTCTACCTCGAATGGTAACACCGCCTCCATCCCATATACCAATGAGAACGGCGTTGCCCCTGTTGACGTTCGCACTGAAATCCGGTAACCGTGTAACGCGAATGGGAGCATCTCGTGCCAATCCTTGTATGACACAGTCATCTTTTGGATAATCTTTTTGATATTCTTATTGGCTGCTTCCACGGCTCCATTCATCTTTGGCCGGTAGGGTGTGGAATTGTGATGCTGGATTTTAAACTCCTCGCACATTTCCCCATCATCTTGTTATTCAGGTTGGTGCCGTTGTCCGTGATAATCTTTCTTGGCAAACCATATCGGCAGATGATCTCCTTCTTAATGAACCTGACCACCACATTCCTCGTGACATTGGTATATGAAGCCACCTCGACCCACTTGGTGAAATAATCTATTGCTACGAGGATGAAGCGATGACCATTCGAGGCCTTGGGCTCAATGGCCCCGATGACATCTATTCCCCACA
Source organism: Glycine soja (assembly GCF_004193775.1). Taxonomy (NCBI): domain Eukaryota; kingdom Viridiplantae; phylum Streptophyta; class Magnoliopsida; order Fabales; family Fabaceae; genus Glycine; species Glycine soja. The sequence continues at coordinate 24,927,700 of NC_041007.1, read as the reverse complement.
TGGAGAAGGGCCAAGGGGCGGACATGACATTCAGAGGATGCGGTGGGGCATTGACATTATCCGTGAATGCTTGACATTTGTGGCACTTCCTCACATGGACACAACAATCACTTTCCATGGTAAGCCAGTAATAACCTGCTCTTAAGATCTTCTTGGCCATAGCATGCCCGTTGGCGTGCGTTCCAAACGAGCCCTCATGGACTTCCTCGATCATGTGATTTGCCTCCTTGGCATCCACACATCGCAGGAGTGTCATGTCGTGATTTCTCTTATACAGTGTGCCTCCGCTCATGAAGAAACTGGCTGCCAACCTCCTCAATGTCATTTTATCGTTGTCGGCAATCTCTGGCAGGTATTCTTTGCTTTCGACATATCGCTTGATGTCGTAATACCAAGGCCTTCCGTCCCGTTCCTCTTCCACTTGGCAACAATGAGCGGGTTTGCCACGACACTGAAATTCAATGTAGGGTAGGTCCCCGTGCGGTGTTAGCTGGAACATAGATGCCAACGTAGCAAGTGCATCCGCCATTTGATTTTCCTCGCGGGGAACATGATGGAAGGAGATCTCATCGAAAGTCTTAGCCAATTCCTTGATGTAGGCTTTGTAGGGTATCAACTTGGGATCTCTAGTTTCCCATTCCCCTCTCAGCTGATGGATTACCAACGCTGAGTCGCCGTACACCTTGAGTAGTTTGACATTGGAGTCAATTGCTGCCTGGACGGCTAGGGCACATGCTTCATATTCGGCCATGTTGTTGGTGCAGTCGAATCCTAGCCTGGCTGTGAAAGGTACACATTGATTGTCCGGAGAGATCAACACTGCCCCAACGCCATGACCTAGAATGTTTGACGCTCCGTCAAAACATACAGTCCATTTGTCCCGATCTTCGTCCAACTTTTCCTCGAACAAGGCCATGATGTCCTCATCCGGGAATTCCGGATGCATGGGCTGGTAGTCGTTAAGAGGCTGTTGAGCCAAATAATCTGCCAAAGCGCTTCCTTTTATCGCCTTTTGGGTGACGTAGACTATATCAAACTCAGATAGCAAGACTTGCCACCGGGCGATTCGTCCTGTGAGAGCTGGCTTTTCAAAGATGTACTTAACCGGGTCCATTTTGGATATCAACCAGGTAGTATGACTCAGCATGTACTGCCTTAGGCGATGGGATGCCCATACTAAAGCACAACACGTTCTTTCGAGCAAGGAGTAATTCATCTCACAGGTCGTGAACTTCTTACTTAGGTAGTAAACAGCGCGCTCTTTCTTCCCGGATTCGTCATGTTGCCCCAGCATACACCCCATTGACTCGTCCAAGATTGTCATGTACAAAATGAGAGGCCTTCCAGGTACTGGTGGCATAAGCACGGGAGGATTCATTAGGCACTTTTTGATCCTTCCAAAAGCCTCTTGGCAATCCTCATTCCACCGATCAGTTTGGTTTTTGCGCAAGAGTTTAAACAACGGCTCACAAATGGCGGTGAGCTGCGATATGAATCTGGCAATATAATTCAAGCGCCCCAGGAAACCTCAGACTTGCCTCTCTGTACGGGGTTCTGGCATCTCAAGGATAGCCTTCACTTTTTCGGGGTCTACCTCTATCCCTTTCTGGCTTACAACGAAACCAAGCAATTTCCCTGATTTGACCCCAAAGGTACACTTAGCGGGGTTCAACCTTAATTGATATTTCTTAAGCCTTTCGAACAACTTCCGCAGGTTGACAAGGTGTTCTTCCTCAGATTTAGATTTAGCAATTATGTCGTCCACGTAGACCTCGATCTCTTGATGCATCATATCATGGAACAAAGCTACCATGGCCCGTTGATAAGTTGCCCCGGCATTCTTGAGTCCAAAGGACATCACCTTGTAACAGAACGTTCCCCACAGGGTGACGAAAGTAGTCTTTTCCATATCCTCGGGCGCCATTTTTATCTGATTGTAACCAGAGAAACCGTCCATGAAGGAAAATAAAGCGAAATTGGCCGTGTTATCTACGAGGATATCGATGTGTGGTAAAGGAAAATTGTCCTTGGGACTGGCCCGATTCAGGTCCCGATAATCTACACACATTCGTACTTTCCCATCTTTTTTAGGAACTGGTACGATGTTGGCAACCCATTTTGGATACCGAGCGACGGCCAGAAATCCAGCGACAAATTGCTTCTTCACTTCTTCTTTTATCTTCAAGGATGTTTCGGGCTTCATCCTCCTCAATTTCTGTTTTACCGGGGAACACCCGGGATTTAGAGGTAATCGGTGCTGCACAATGTCAGAACTCAAACCGGGCATATCTTGGTATGACCAAGCAAAGATGTCTTGGTAGTCTTTTAGCAGGATTATTAATTCTTCACGGATAGGTGCGGTAATGCCTGTACCTATCTTTACTTCCCTCTTTCCACTGCCAATTCCTAAGTCTACTAGCTCTGTCTCTTCTTGATGAGGCCCCATTTCTTGGTCCTCATGGGCGACCATTCTTTCTAATTCCGAAGGAAGTCCCACATCCTCATCTCCTTCATCTTCCGTTTGATTCATTTCTTGCTCGAAGTTGATAGACGGGTCCCAGGTATTAGTACCTTCGGGGGACTCGTCATCGAATCTGCCGTTTTAGAAAAAGAAGTAAACATGCAAATGAATGAGAATGGGTAGAGACCAGGAACAGATGAAGAAAGATCCTTGTATTATAAATTCAAAAACAAAAGACACAAAGCCTTAACAAAATGAAAACTCTAAAGCCTAGGCCCAACTATAGAGCTTTTAAAACCGTAAAGGTTTACATTATGCTTGTTGCGTAAATGCCGGGGCGTTCCTCCACTCGCCAATTTCCCAGCTGGAAATCAGGAGAGCATGGTCGTACCAAATCCAAAGTACTCGGAATATCATCTTCGCATATCGCGAACGCTTGACCTTTGTCTCCCGAACCCGCACTTATAAAGCTTCTACTTATGTGGCAGGGCGGGCTTCCTTCACTTTCTTGTCTCCAACGCGAGCTTTGACCACTGTTCTTCCTTCCCGCGATGCTTCTTTTCATGTCCGCCTGAGTGGGCTTATAGCCTAAACCATACTTCCCACGATTCCCTTGGGTTTTTATCAGGCTAGTTATGCCGCCATTGTCTTTTCCTAAACCCATCCCGGGTTCAAAACCGTTCCCCAACATAACTCGGGCCATCATTACCGCTGCATCGGACAGACAAGGTTGCCCAAAGAGGGAGTCCACGGAGGAAATGCTGACCACCTCAAAAGACTGGAAAGCAGTTTCTAACGATTCTTTTGCGGCTTCCACATAAGGCATGGAGGATGGGCAGCTTACCAAGATATCTTCCTCGCCTGACACGATGACCAAGTGCCCCTCCACTACGAATTTCAGCTTTTGGTGGAGTGTAGAAGGCACAACACCCACTGAGTGGATCCACGGGCGCCCCAACAGGCAGCTGTAGGGGGGGTTAATGTCCATTATCTGGAAAGTGACTTGACAGGTGTGAGGGCCTATTTGTACAGGGAGATCGATCTCTCCCCTAACCTCTCGGCGAGTGCCGTCGAAAGCCCGAACCACCATTGAACTTGGTTTTAAGTGGGAAGCATTGAATGGTAATTTCTCCAAAGTGCTCTTAGGCATCACGTTTAAACTGGAACCATTATCGATGAGCACCTTGGCTACGATATGGTCCATACACTTGACTGATACGTGTAAAGCCTTATTATGCCCTCTCCCCTCGGCGGGGATTTCTTCTTCGGCGAAGGCAAGATAGTTGTTGGCAGTGATATTGTTGACCAGCCCTCCGAAACCTTCTACCGTGATATCTTGGGCCACGTGAGCCTCGTTCAGCACTTTTACTAGCAGAGCCCGATGAGGCTCGGAGCTCATAAGTAACTCCAACAGCGAGACCCTAGCCGGGGTTTTGTTGAGCTGTTCGATAACCTTGAATTCGCTCTGCTGAATTATCCGAAGGAACTCGCTGGCTTCCTCTAGCGACACCTCCTTTCTACCATCCTTTTTCTCTGGGGGCCCCTTTGCTGGAATATCTTTATTCGAAGCGTGGGGTGCTTCGCCATCTTGTTCCTCCACCACTTTTCCCTTTCCCTTGACGTCGGCGGGTTGGACTGGTAGGTCCGGAGGTGCGAACACACGACCACTACGGGTCACACCACTCAGTCCAGTGATATTTGTTACTTTAGCTGACAGCGAGCTGACGTCAGTGACTTCTTCTTCCTTCTTCCCCGGAGGTGTATATCTCCACGGGACCGCGTGACTATTTTGGTACGGGAAAGGAACAGGTTTGGCCATTAAGGGGTGTCCGGGCTTTTGCGAAGTTGCGCTTTTAGTGAAGTATATCACCAAGGGTTTGGGCTTCGCAACACCGCTCCCCTCCGTAGATTGCATGCATATATGCTGCTCTTCTTTTCCTTCAATGCCGACTTCTAGTCGACCTTGATCTATCATCCGCTGTAACAATTCCTCTACTTCCAAACACGTCTCCATGTCATGCATCTCGCCGGAATGCAGCAGACAGGAATCCTCCTTACACCCACTATGGGGAATCACACCTCCCTTTTGTAGGGCCTCAAAGATAAACCTCCTAGGGGTTGCCACATCCCTTAAAGGTTTAGACTTGTGCGGCCTATCGGACTCAACTGCATTAACTGCTCCCCCTCCATGATTGGCGAGCGGGTTGGTTCTCACATTGGGCCGATCCTCTTGGAAAGTCAGCCATCCAGCATCCATTAAATGTTGGACCTTGTACTTAAGGGCCAAGCATTTTTCGATGGAATGCCCCGGGACACCCCCATGGTACTTGCAAGTTGCGTTAGGGTCATACCACTTCGGGAAAGGGGGTTCGAGGACCCTTCCGGGAGTTATCACGGCCAAATGATTGGCGATGAGGGATGGTAGAAGATCTTCGTACGTCATTGGGAGCGGGGTGAATTCCGGCAATGGCCTCGGAGGGAAGTTCCTTGTCGTGTTGGAATTACCGGCCGGTCGAGTCGTGTTCGGAGTTGGAACTTGGGGAGCTTCCCTCTGGGTGGGTGCCTTAGGCTGTACGGGTGTTGAACTAGAGGCGTTCCCAGCATGAGCCGAGAAGCTTGGGTGATGTTGCGCGTACTGATGGGTACCATGAGGTGCTTGCTGGGGTTTGACCCACGCGGGTGTTGAAGAGACGGCATGGGCATCTCCTTCCTTCCTTTTTGCCCCTGTTGCCCCGATTCTTTTGGCATTCACGTTCGTGGAGGAAACGTAATCAAACTTTCCTCTTTTCAATCCAACCTCGATTCTTTCCCCGGCAAACACCAGATCCGCAAAGCTGGACGGCATGTAACCCACTAGCTTCTCATAGTAGAACACTGGCAGAGTGTCTACCATCATGGTGATCATCTCTCTCTCAACCATGGGAGGAGCTACTTGTGCCGCCAGATCCCTCCATCGCTGCGCATATTCTTTAAAGGTTTCACCCTCTTTCTTGAACATATTCTGCAGTTGAGTACGGTCAGGAGCCATATCAAAATTGTACTGATACTGCCTTAGGAAGGCGGTAATCAGATCCTTCCAGGTACGAATACGGGAAGCTTCCAAATTAGTGTACCACACTACCGCAGCTCCGGCCAAGCTATCCTGAAAGAAGTGTATCAACAGCTTTTCATCTTTAGAATGAGCGCCCATCTTACGGCAGTACATTTTGAGATGGTTTTTGGGACAAGTCGTCCCTTTATACTTGTCGAAGTCCGGCACTTTGAACTTCGGGGGAATAACAACATCGGGTACTAAGCAAAGATCCGTCATGTCTGCAAACGGATAGTCCCCAAATCCTTCCACAGCCCTCAATCTTTCCTCAAGGAGATCGAGCTTCCTCCTTTCTTCAGTTGCCGGGGGCGGCCCTTCCATGGACAAAACTATTGGCGATGCTGCGATGTTGGGTTGAGGCAACGTGCCTGGTGCCGGCCCTTCGGGGATCGGGGGATAAAACTCGACATCCCTCCGAGCATAATCTTGAGGGTCTTTATGGACTTCGTCAGGCTGCTGAGGAGGCTCTTTTTCATGGACGGTAGAAGCAATGTGGCCCGCATCTTCTTGCAAAACGGGTGGCGAATAGTTGGGCGGCAATCCATAAGGGTAAGCCGCTCGGTTGTATCCCAGGTGAGGGCTGCCATCGTGCCCCAGTGTGTCCCTTCCCCGTCCTACTATGTTTGAGGGAGGATGGTGCGTAGTTGCCAAGAGAGTCGGGTCTGCTTCGGCAGCCGAACTGACAGCGGCGGCGGTGGCCGCGTTCTTCTCTATGAGCTGCTTCATACTTAACATGGCCTCCATCATGGAGGCCATTTGTTCTTTCAGAGCCGACATGTCGGCTTTCATCTGTTCCTGTGTCTCCTCTTGATCACCCATCGTTCTAGATTTGGATCTGGTGCGATAGGGATCCCTTGCGGCGCGTTTAGTTATGGTGTTTTTCCCTAAAAAACCAAACGTGAGGAGTGGGTAAAGAAAGAAAATGCATGCTAGAGATGAGATGTAGGAGTGATTTGATTTGCACAAGCTTTTTGGAGTAGAAACCTGGGACCAACTCATTTTATTTCAAAAAAGAAGTCATATCTAGTCAAGGTCTGAGAGACCATACAAGTTTCCTAACGATTTCTAATTATGTGGGCCATTAAGTCTATCATATGCTGACAATAGCCGAGAAGCCCATGAATCTCTTCGGGGGCGGAGTAGGTGTCTGCCATCGCCTTGGCCTTGGCTAACAATCGGGGAAGTTCTTGACTCCCGTTCAAGGTAAGAGCAAACCGATCCATCCACATGGTTGCCTCTTGGTGTAAAGAGTCGATCACCCTTCCTCTAGCCTCTTTTTCCGCATATACTTGGGCATACTCATCCGCGATTCTATGCTCGTGGGCCGTGGCTAGACCCAACTCTTCTTGGTACTTGGCGATGATAGCTAACATGTTGGTCTCTGTCTCGCGTAGACGCTGAGACAAGCTTCTTTTGGACCTTGAACAAGCAATCAACTCCTCTTTCAGAACCATGCTATGTGCTCGCGACTGGTCCCTTTCTTCCCTTCGCAACTTGAGTTCATTATTGCTACCCCATAGAGCTCCGCGAAATTTGTTCCGACCATACTCTTCCTTGCGAGCCTTCTTGGTCTCTTGTTCAAGGGCTCTTGCGGTAATTGCGTTCTCTTCCCGTAACCCGGCACACTCCTTCCGAACGTGCGTAGCAGCCAACTTGAACTTCTCCTTGGCAAGTTTTGCCTTTCCTAACTCGCTTTTGAGAGCTTGGACTTCTTCGTCCTCTTCCGGCGCTTCAAAATCCTCTTCGCTGACGACTTTTAACTTGGCGAGCCAATCTAAACCTCGTATGCGAACTTTCAGCCATTCGTGGTACCCACCAATGATGCCATTACGAATGCCTCTAAGCTCTTGATCTTTCCTTAACGGGGTTTCCCATGCCTTATGGATTCTTTGTATAGTCTTGGAATTTTGTGCGCCGAGATCCCTCACAAGGAAAGGAGACATGCTTTCTTCCGTCGGTGCTCCCCTCATGGGGTACCCTAGTTGTCTTATAGCGAGCGTGGGATTGTAATTAATACAACCCCTCGTTCCTACCAGCGGAATGTTTGGGTATCTTCCACATGAGAAAAGGACTCCTTCTTTTCCTTCCTTCCATCGGGGGAACCAACTGATTGTTCTACCTCCTATCCCGGCCAAAAGCTGGTCCCAATCTATTCTCCTCTTTTCAGTACACGAGCGATGGCTCAGGAGCGGACATGGATGTCTTGTGTCTTGTTGGAACAAGTGTGAACCCAACCAAACACAGAGGGCGGGTAAGCAACAGATGATCCGTGCGCTACTCTTTTCGCACCTTCGGTCAAATGTGTCAAATAGATCTGCCAAGACAGCTACCACCGGACTTTCCTTGCTATGGTGGTAGGCAAGGAAAGCGTCGATTGCTGCTAGGTCTACCAAACCATCCACGTTTGGAAAGAGGACGACCCCAAAAATTAGCAAAGCTAACACATCCATAAACGGGACCCAGTCTCCTTGATTGGCCATACCCCTCGCCTTGTCTTCTAGGTACTTCTGTGGTAGGCCCGCTATGCCGTTCCGAGTCTGTTTTATGCGGTCCAAACCTCTTGCTGAATCCTTGACCACAGTTGCAATTCTGCTCAAAGAGGGGAGACACCCGGAGGAGAGGTATGGTTTTCTTCCCCCGAGAGGACATCCTAGAATTTCCTCAAATTCTTCAATGGTTGGTACTAATTGGAAGTCTGCGAATGTGAAGCACCTCAAAGGCTGGTCGTAGTATTGGGTAAGTGATGCAATGGCTTCTATGGACACCTCTGCTATGGTCAACTCTAAGATCTTTCCGTAAGTCTTGCGGAAGGCTTGCATTTGGAGGGGTTCCATCAACCGCCCTAATTCCTTGATGCTGGTGGTATCTAGGCTTTTGACCTTGACTTGGTAGAACCTCTTGCCGGTTTGATTTGTTCCCATGCTTACTAAAGTGAGACAAAAGCTGGTGCAAATCAAAACTCCGATATCTCATGGGTGGGATGGATGAATGCATGATGGAATGCATATGACACAGATGCAATCTAGGAATGCGGGGGTCCGGGGAATTTGTCCCCTTCTTAGATACAACGTCTAGGGGTAGCAAAATGCCCCAACGCACGTTTTTAAGAAGGCGACACGGACCCTCCGTTGGTTTGTTTACAGTAGGGATCAAGACAGAACCCATATGCAATGCCTATGCAAAAGACACAATGTGGGAATGTGCACAGTATGACAATATTTACCGAACATAAGCAAAAGGGTATATGATACTCATGCATGGCAGTGTGAAAAATGGCACGCAGCGTGTTTGCTCCGTGCCCCTATTTAAGGGACCTATAAGGGAGAGAACTAACTAGGCTTTTAGCAATAATCCCCAAGGTAGTTATATCTCTCTTGATGGTTTCTAGAGGTATCATCCCCTTTGAAGAACATATTGTAGCAGTAGGGACTACTAGCAACAATAGGTTTTCAAAGAGAAAAGCTCTAGATGAGGGTTCACTGTAATCAAGCAAGTCGGAGACCTAGCATGATCACAGATTCACCTCCACTCCTTATGTTCCCATGAACCCGGGTATAGGGCCCTTTTTCACTCACAGTGTGTGCAAATAGTGTTAGTGTTTGTGTGCATCAAATGAATAAATATTTACTTTATGCATACATTTAAAACGCACTAAAAGCAACAAAGAGTTTATATACACAAGAACATAATGAAAGGAAACCAACAAAGGGGTAAGTCACGGTATAACATTGCACAAATTTAAATGGCCTAACTCTCTAAAAACAGTACCCAGTGGAGTCGCCAACTGTCGCAACCTACCCTTCGGCGGGAGGGCGACGCGAGACTCGCGGGATGCGTGTTCCACGAAAGGAATACGCGCGGAGTCGCCACCAACGTTTATTTGAGGAAAACGTCGGAAAAACCGGAAAAGACGCGATCTACGAACTTTTAAGTGAAAGGTTCGGGAGTTGTATTTACGCACGGGGAAGGTATTAGCACCCCACACGTCCGTCCCAAGGGACGGCAGCCTTTAATCGAATGTGCAAACATGACTTTGATTTTTATGTTCCCTTTTATGTTCTTATATCCTTTATACCCTTTTTATATTTTTTCTTTTTTGTGGTCGACAAGGGTGTTTCCCTTTGCTCCTACGTATTCCTCAATTTGTGATGAGGAAATCAGACCTACGTAGTTCTTTTTTATCAAGTGATTCTTTTTTACTTAAGTGGTGATCATTTTAAGGCGTTGGACCTTAAAAATGATCCATTTTACTTAGTGAGAAATTGAAATGACAAACTTCAAAAGCCTATTTTTGTGGACGAGCTTGACTAGGCGAGTTGATTTTAGCCTTAGTTTCACTTTAGTTATTAATCAATTCGATTAAGAATGAGAAATCCCAAAGAGAAAACGTCCGATTGATTTTCCGCTTTATTTTACTAAAAAGATGTTTTTTTTATTATTATATTATTTTTTACCTCTTTTTGATTTCCAACGTGGTTACGGCACGACCGAACGGTCGGAATTTATTTTAACCGAAGTTAATGGATAATACAATTCAAACGTTCGGTGGAAATTTATTTTATTTTTAAGTTAAGCGAGAAATGACTTAAGTAAAATGGCTTAAGCACGTCAACAGGGGGTATAAAAAGTAAACAAAACGAGAATAAAAATGCACGAAACACAATGTGGACCACTATGGGTGCATAGAATGAATCGAAAAGCTTGGTTCGAGGTACTTACCTGTTGAAGATCGAAGAACGATGAAGAACGAATGAAGAACGTCGAAGAACGGTTGAAACCTTTGCGAGATTCCTCACGGAAAACGTTACGGAAACATTTCGGAAGCGCCTCGGCTTAGATTTTCTTCACGGAAACAATTTTTCCAAGCAAATTCGAAAAAGAGAGAAGTGCCTAAGGGGCTGAACCCCTTCCTTCTTGCCTTCCTCCCCTATTTATAGCAAAATAGGGGAGGTGGTTGCCGCCCAGCTCGCCCAAGCGAGCAGGGTTGCTTCCTCCAGAAGCAACCGCCTTCTGGAGGAATATTCCAGAGGGCCCAAGTGGGCCTGGGTGCTATTTGCACCCCCATTTTTACTAAGTACACCCCCCTCTGCTGTTTTTTGGTGATTCTTTTTTCGTAAAGTTACGGAAACTTACGAATTTCGTAACGATACTTGTTTTCTTTCCGTAATGTTACGGAACCTTGCGGATTACATAATCATCCCCTTTTTGACTTACGGAATGTTACGGAACCTCACTTAATTATGCAACGATGCTTCCATTTGATTTCCGGTGTGTCACGGAAACTTACGAATCGTGCATCAATATTTTTTTGGTTTTTCGGCATGTCCTGGAATTTCACAAATTGCCTAATGATGGGTGCCAAGCACCTCACGAGGACCAAAGAATGGTCGCACGTCATCGAGCAAAGGTCCCCGGACGAAATTAGGGTATGACAAACATGTAACTTAATAGGATATTCTGATTCTGATTTTGCCGGATCTAAAACTGATAGAAAAAGCACAAGTGGAACTTGTCAATTCATTGGATCGGCTCTTGTCTCATGGCATAGTAAGAAACAAAATAGTGTTGCTTTATCTACTGCTGAAGCGGAGTATATCTCTGCCGGTAGTTATTGTGCACAAATTTTATGGATGAAGCAACAATTATCTGACTATGGCATCATTCTTGATCGCATACCTATTAAGTGTGATAATACTAGTGCCATAAATCTATCCAAAAACCCAGTTCAACACTCTAGAACTAAACATATAGAGATTTGACACCATTTTCTTAGAGATCATGTCCTAAAGGGAGATTGTGTATTAGAGTTTGTTGATACTAAGAATCAACTTGCTGATATTTTCACAAAACCTCTCCCCAAGGAAGTATTCTTCTCTATTAGAAGAGAATTAGGTCTCTTAGATGTCAGAGATTTAGAAAAATAAGGATTGATTGATTAATTTACTCTTATGATTGATTGTTTATAGATTATTTTGATTGATCTTGTTTGAATTCTTGTTATTATGATAGAATTTATGATTTCTTGTGTATGTAATGATTGAATGATTGAATTAAGTGCATTAGTAGTGATAATTAATCATATTGGATGTGTTTTAGCATAAACATAGATATTCTCTTAAGAAACTAGCCTAGGATAGGCTCTGGTAATCGATTACCATCCAGTATAATCGATTACACATGAACAGGCAGCCTATAATCGATTACAACATCTTGTAATCGATTACCAGTAGGCTTATTGGTCCTGTAATCGATTACCAATCCCTGTAATCGATTACAATTCGTCCTCATCTATAAATATTCACGAAATCAGAGCTACTGCGCAGCCACAGCCTCCTTTCACGTCTCCTCCATACCTAAAACTTCAAATCTTCGAATCTCACTCAATTCTTCACCAAATCACGTTCCGTAAAGCCCAATCTTCCTCTTTTTCACTCCTCTTTCACTTCCACCGATTAAAATCCACAAAAACTTCATCAAATGGCAGAGCCATCGAAGAAGAGAAAGGGATCATCCTTCACCGCTACTGCTGCTGCCCATCGCCGCCACTGACCATCTGAAGCATCCACAGCACCTACTCATCCATCTTTATCATCTCCAAGATCATCAACATTGTTTTCTTCCGATGATCAGTGTCTACGGTACCTTTCTCAATTTTCTTCTAGAATCATCTTAGACCCTAAGTACCTAGACGTAGAATTCTTTAATGATGAAACGTTTGATTGCTATCAAGTGTTTCAAAATTCTGGCCTTGTTGATTTCATGTCATTAAAATTTCCATATTATCCTGAACTTGTAAAGGTCTTCTACTGCAATTTAAAAATTCAGGATGGCATTATTATTTCTGAGGTGCATGGTATTCCTATGGTCATTGATCAATCACTGTTCTTTTCTTTAACTAATTTACCCAGTCAAGGTGTACCTTTTGAGGGCACCATTGTTGATGACTGGAAATTTGATTATTCGAGTCATGATGCTCGTCGTATGGTCTGCAATGATCAAGCTGAAATGACCGGTAGATTGCTGGCCGGGTCATTAACATTTGATAATCGCATCATGTACTATATAATTGTTAGGATTTTGCTTCCTCGGTCTTCAAATTTAGCACAAGCCTCTGAGGAGGATTTGATTATTATGTGGGCTTTTCTTACCGGTCGTCAGATCGACTGGGCCCATTTGGTTCGGTACCGAATGCATAAGGCATTATGGGCCAATGCACCTCTCCCTTATCCACATTTGATTACTCTGTTTTTGCGTCATTTTCAAATTCTGCTTGATGATGAACCATTTGTTCAAGTCAAGTGTTCCTTTGCAATTGGTGCTGGTGCCATGACTTCCTTTGGGTCCCGTAAAGATCGGAATGGTCAATGGTTGAAGAAGGATGCACTCCCTCCTCAAGATGAACGTACTCCTTCACCTCCTCCTCAGCGCGATGATTCAGCACTCATGAATGAAGTCCTCTTCGAATTACGGGGTCTTCGTTCTTATGTTGGTGACCGCTTCGACTCGTTAGATACACGCTTTGCCGGTATGGACATTCGCCTCACACAGCTTGAAGAGGATGTAGGTTACATTCGTCAGAGTTTCGATCTTCCACCACCACCTTCGCCTTCTTAGACTTTAGTTTCTAATTATATGTCTTTTATAAGCCGTGAATTTTGGCTATTCAGTTTCTTAGAGTTTAAATTATTATGTTAAGTACTTTATTTATCTTGTGGTATTTGGATTTCAGCCTTTTCTGCTTTGACATTATGTGGTTTTTGACGTTTTGATTTATTTCGATTCTGGTTTGGTTATTTCTTATTTGTGAGTTTGGATGGTTATGCCTTATACTTTGATATTTATATTTTTCTACTCCATTGTTATATCTGTGTTGATTCCCGAGTACTTTGGCTTTTTGATGTTGTCAAAGGGGGAGAAAAGGTTGTAGAAAAGCTTAACAAACTTAGAAATCAAGTGATCATAAATTCCGAAAGATAGGGGGAGTAAACGCACATTTTATCTATATACAATTGTTTGTTGCTTGCTTGAATCTTGATTTCAGGAATTGTATTGTCATCATCAAAAAGGGGGAGATTGTAGATGCAATTGCCATTGGTGTTTTGATGATGATCATGATGATATGATGCAATTGATGCAAATGGGCTTTTCAAGATTAAATTCAAGACAATACTTCAAGATTACAAGTCACAACATCAAGATGATCACTAGTATATTAGGAAGGGAATTTCTAATTGAATTAGCAAAAGGTTTGGCCAAGTAATTTAAATTAAAAAGTGTTTTTCAAAGGATTTACTCTCTGGTAATCGATTACCAGAGGATGTAATCGATTACCAGTGGCCAAATATGTTTTACAACAGCTACTAAAATTTGAATTTAAATTTTAGACTGTGTAATCGATTACCAAAATTGGTAATCGATTACCAGCAGTTAATAAACGTTTTAATTCAAATTTTAAAAGCTGTAATCGATTACACAATTCCTGTAATCGATTACCAGACAAGATTTTCAGAAAAATCTTTCTAAGAGTCACAACTTCTCAAAGGGTTTTTTTCATGACCACCAATGGTCTATATATATGTGACTTATAACACGAATTTGCAAAGAGTTTTTCAGAACAAAAGTGTTTATCCTCTCAAAGAGCAAAATCATTTTATCCTCTTAAGAATTCCTTGGCCAATTCAATTGCAATTCATTAAGGAATTATTTGAGTGCTCAATCTGTATAATCTATCTCTTTCTAGAGAGATTCATTCTTCTTCTCCTTTTTATTCTCTAAGGGATTAAGAGACCGAGGGTCTCCTGTTGTAAAGAAATTCTAGACACAAAGGAAGGATTGTCCTTGTGTGTTTAGAACTTGTAAAAGGAATTTACAAGATAGTGGAACTCTTAAGCGGGTTGCTTGGGGACTAGACGTAGGCACAAGGGTGTGCCCGAACCAGTATAAATCTGAGTTTGCACTTTCTCTTCCCTTAAACTCCTTTGTTTATTATTGCTTTATATTCATATTCAAATTGTTTTTATTTGAATTAATATTTAAGAAGTTCATTGTTAAGGGAATTTATAACTTGAATAGAAAGTGAAATAGATTTATAATTGGGGAAGTAGTTTGGAATATCTTAATTGAACCCCCCTTCTTAAGATATCTGAGGCCACTTGTCTAACAATATTTGGCACCAGTTACAGTGTGAAGCAAGGAATCGCTCAGTGTTTTGGTCAAGAAAACAAAAAGATACTAAGGAAGAGGGCAAAAAAGTCTTTTTTTGGATTTTTCTAGACCCTAGCTCGCCCAAGCTAGCATCTGGCTCGCTTGGGCCATGAAATGGCTTCGTGCCTAAGCAACTAACTCGCCTGGGCGAGCTCATTCCAACGCCTTAACGACCTTCTTGTTTGTAATAAAAATGAATCTCTCAAAAGCATAAAACCAACTCAACACACAAACTTTCTCACTTTAAAGAACTACGTAGGTCTGAATTCCTCATCACACCTGAGGATACGTAGGAGCAAGGGCAACCCCCTTGTCGACCCCAAAAAAATAAAAAAAATATAAAAAAGGAAAAATAAATAATTTTGAAGTCACGTTGTGCACACTCGATTAAAGGTTGTCGTCCCTTGTGGTGAGTGCGTGGGGTGCTAATACCTTCCCCATGCGTAAACAACTCCCGAACCCTTATTTTCAAAATTCGCAGACCTCTTTTTGTTTTTTTCTAAAGTTTTCCTTAAATAAACATTGGTGGCGACTCCCACGTGTTTTTCTTTTTAGAAGACACACTTTTGTTTTTTGCCCCGCACGCCTGTCATAGGGTAGGTTGCGACAGATGGCGACTCCTCTAGGGACAGTTAGAGAGTTAAGCCATTCAATCAGTGTGCAATTTTATCGTGACTTCTTCTTTATTTATGTTCCCTTTTCTCTTTTGTTCTGTTCATATTTGTGAATAACCTTTGCTATGTTATTGTGTTTTTGTGTGTATCTGTTTATCTATTACATTCATAGTTAGAGAAAATTTATGTCATTGAAAATCCTAGGGTAATTCTTAGATTGCTCTATGCACACATGACACCTACACTTTTGCACACACATTGAGATATTAGACCCTATACTCGGGTCTATGTGAGCCATAGGGAGTGAAGGTCGATCTGTGATCATGCTGGATCTCCGACTTGCTTGATAACAGTGAAGTCTCATCTAGAGTTTTCCTCTTTTGGTAAGGCATTGTCGTTGGTAGTTCCTACCGCCACAATGTTGTTACCTAAGAGGATGATATCTCTAAAAGCCATTAAAGTTACATGAAACTGCCTTTGGGAGTTGTCATTGGATAGTGAACTTTTTTATCCTTTCCATTAGTTTCCTGAATTAGGGACATGAAACAAGTCACCATGTTTTGTTTCCTTGATCAAATCATGTATATCTTCATAACGTCATAATAGAACATATCTTTCCCGTATTTACTATTGGATCAAGTGGCCTCAGAATAATTAAGAAGGGGAGTTAAATTAATTATTCCTAAACCTTTACTTATTAAAAATTTACTCTTCTAAGGCTTTTACTATGTTGTTAAGTAAATGAAGAACAGAAAAGAAACTTAACCAAAAGTAAAAGCGGGAATTAAAATGCACAGCGGAAATTAAAAGAGTAGGGAAGGAGACAAACACACAAGAGTTTTTATACTGGTTCGGCAACAACCCATGCCTACATCCAATCCCCAAGCGACCTGCGGTCCTTGAGATTTCTTTTCCAACCTTGTAAAAATCCTTTTACAAGCAAAGATCCACAAGGGATGTACCCTCCCTTGTTCTCTTTGAACAACCTAGTGGATGTACCTTCCACTAGAACTGATCCACAAGAGATGTACCCTCTCTTGTTCTCATTCAAACCCAAGTAGATGTACCCTCTACTTGTACCACAAAGGATGTACCCTCCAATGTGTTAAGACAAAAATCTCAGGCAGTTAAACCTTTGAAACTTTGTGAATGCGGATACAAAAGAATTCTCAGGAGGTTAGTCCTTTGAAATATTTTGTATAAGGGAAAGGGAAGAATCAAAAGAATTCTCAGACTGTGTCGTTTTGAATTCTTTGACAAGGGAGAAGGGAGACACAAAAGAATTCAGACTGTTAGTCCTTTGTTCTTTAGGAAAAGGGAGAAGAGAGACACAAAAAGAATTCAGGCGGTTAGTCCTTGGCGAATTCTTTTTGGAAAAGGGAGAAGAGAATGAAAAGGATGAATAGCACAAGTTTTCAAGGTTTAGAAAACCAGAAAACTTTGGAAAGCTTTTTGAAACAAGGAAGAAGAAGAAGTTCAAAGAGACTTAGAAATCAATGTGGAAAAATTGCTTGTGTAAAGAATGAATTGGAAAAGATAGATGAGTAGATTAATGGATTGGATTATTGTGAAAATGCAAAACAAAGCCTTGCTTTTATAGACTCTTCATGTCTGGTCAAGAGAACCATTTAGAAGAGTTATGACTTTTAGAAAAACTTAAAACCAATTTGAAAAAGTCAAAAACCATTTGAAGAGTTACATCTTTTGATTTATTCAGAAACAATCATTGGTAATCGGTTACCAAATCAGTGTAATCGATTACACAAAGTTTTTTTGTGAAAGAATGTGACTCTTCACATTTGAATTTGAATTTCAACGCTCAAGCATACTGGTAATCGATTACCAAAACATTGTAATCGATTACAGCTTTTTGAAATCAATTGGAACGTTGTAAATTCAGTTGAAAGCTTTTTGAAAACCATTTTGCTTATTGGTAATCAATTACAACAATCTGGTAATCGATTACCAGAGAGTAAAAACTCTTTGGTAAACATGTTTTGAGAAAAATTCATGTGTTACTAAGTTTTTGAAAAAACTTTTTCATATACTTATCTTGATTAAGTCTTCTCTTGATTCTTGAATCTTGAGTCTTGAATCTTGATCTTGATTCTTGGAAGCTTGAGCCTTGAATCTTGATTCTTGATTCTTGAAATCAAATTTCCTCTTGAACCTTGAAGTGTTCTTGATTCAATCTTGAACATCTTAAACATCTTGAACTCATTCTTTGATTATCATGAATTGACCTTTGAGCTTTTTGTCATCACCTTTGTTATCATCAAAACATCTTTGAATCAATCTAGATTTATCATGAGGCTTTGCTTCTACATTTACCATTTTATCATGTTCATGCATGGCATTTTGCATAAATCATTCGTTTAGCATGTTTCTTTGTGCTGCCAACCACATACCTTCTGTTGTCATTAGTTGCATGTTATGTTCACTCATGCATACTCCTGCCATATGGTTGCTCATGCCTTGCATTCCTTTCTTTGCTGTCAAAGTCACAATGAAGTGTGAAAGTCTGCACCGCATTCTTAGTTTCATGTGTTGGGTACCATGGTAATAACTACAAACAAACCATGATTGGGTTTATATATTTCTTTCTCTCGATGATGATCGAGAGTTGCATGAACATGGTACCCAATGCATTGTTAATAAGAAAGAGTGCTCTTTTGGGAGTCTTGTGTTAGTTTGATAAATACGTTTGTCATGCATAGCATAACCATGTCCTGATTCATTCATCATATCTCCTCTATGATAGGGTGTTGAAGTATTGGTCATCAAAATTTCTATTTGTCGCAACCTACCTCACGACAGGACGGCGAAGGCAAAATCGATAAGCCAAAGCGTCCGTCTCCAAGGGAGAAAACGAGCGGAGTTGCCACTAACGTTTATTCGAGAAAATGTTAGAAAAACCAAAAAGAGATTTGTGGATTTTGAAAATAAGGGTTCGGGAGTTGTTTACGCATGGGGAAGGTATTAGCACTCCATGCGTCTGTCACAAGGGACGGCAACCTTTAATCCAGTGTGCAAAACATGACTTCAAAATTGTGTATTTTCCCTTTTTATGTTTCTTTAATTTTTGGGGTCAACAAGGGTGTTGCCTTTGCTCCTACGTATCCTCAGGTGCGATGAGGAATTCAGACCTACGTAGTTCTTTTAAGTCTGAATGTTTGTGTGTTAAATTGGTTTTTTATGTTTTTGAAAGATTCATTTTAATTGCAAACAAAAGGTCGTTTAAGGTGTTGGACCTTGAAACGATGTTTTAAATTTTGAAAAGTGGAGAGAATCATTAAGGTGTTGGACCTTGAAATGATCTTTTAAATTTGAAAAGTGGAGAGAATCGTTAAGGCGTTGGACCTTGAAACGATCTCAAGTAATATTGATAAAAAGAAATTAGTTATGAGTTGGTTTTATCTTGGTTTTGTTTATTAACTTTCAATCTCTTTAAAAACAACTTTACAACACTAGTGATCGGTTAAGATTGAACTTTACAAAGAAAAATGAGATCGCCGATGATAGATGGAGAAGATGGATGTGCACATAATAACAAGGGGGACCCCTAAGGGTACATAGATCACATTCAAATCTTAAAAACAAAACTAATCGATGGTCGCACGAAGAACACATAACAAGAAAACGACGTAGGGAATGATCGCGGTCACGATTTGGTAACGCCTCAGCTTCGTTTCCTCTTCTTTCTCTCTTCTCTCAATTCTCTCCACTTCTCAACCTTTGAACCTCTTAAAACACCCCTAGGACGCCTATTTATAGGCAAAGGGTCACTTTGGGGCAGTTGCAGCTCGCCCAAGCGAGCTGGAGCTCGCCCAGGCGAGCTAAAACTTAGTGTTGAAGCAATGAGCTTGCCCAGGTGAGCTGGAGCTCACCCAGGCAAGTTGTTTTCTTCACCATGAAGTCATTTGGTGGCCCAGGCAAGCCAGAGGCTAGCCTGGGCGAGCTAGGGTCAAAGAAAACCAAGGAAAAGACCCTTTTGCCCCCTTTTTTGGTATTTTTCGCATTCTTGATCAAAACACTTAATGATCATCTATTTCGCACTGTAACTGGCGTTCAACACCGTAAGTCAACTAGCAAGGATCAAAAGATCAACAAACGATAGTCCCCGGACGAAATTAGGGTATGACACTATTCTTGCGAACATGGGGTCGGACCAAGCGCGGTCTTGTAAGAAAAGGTTCTATCATGTCAAAGTCAAAAATCTAGAAGTAGCCAGCTTGCGAAAGCTAGGGCAGTAGATGGATCAAGTTCAACGTCAGGCTTTTAGCAAGGTATATGGGAAGATCTGGGATCTGGCAATGATAGAATTGTCAGTTGAAGCCATCACATCTATCACTCAATACTATAAGCAATCGCTGAGATGCTTCAGTTTTGGGGACTTTCAGTTAGCACCAACCATAGAGGAGTTCGAAGGGATCTTAGGATGCCCGATAGGAGGAATGAAGCCATACCTCTTTTCTGGGTACTATCCTTCTATGGTGAGAATAACAGGAGTGGTCAAGATCTTGGAACGACAATTAGATCAAGTGAAGCAAAGTAGGAATGGAGTAGCGGGAATACCAAGAAAGTGCTTGGAGGAGAAGGCGGAAACTCTGGCAAGCCAAGGAAAGTAGGTATCATTCATCGACGTATTAGCACTGCTAGTGTTTGGGACAGTACTATTTTCAAATGTAGACGAGGTGGTGGATCTAGCAGCGATTGATGCTTTTCTTGCTTATCACCACAGCAAGGAAAGCTCGGTCATTGCTGTTTTAGCAGATGCGTATGATATGTTCGACTTAAGATGCGAGAAGAGCAGTGTGAAAATTGTCTGTTGTACGCCTACTCTTTATGTATGGTTGGTATCCCACGTCTTTAATCATGGAAGCAACTTATCATTGTCATGCATTCACATTTATTTAGTTGTTACTCATTGCATTCTTTCCTTAATAGTCTTTGTCGTCGTCGTCATCGTAGTCGTTATCATCAAAACATAATCATAGTAATCAAAAAGAACGAATGCACTTTACGGTACCCTTACCAAACACGTGCCAAGGCTAGAATCATGAGTGATGTAGAGGAAGTTCAAAAACAAATGAAGGCCAGCATGGAGGCCATGAAAAATCACATGACGACCATGATGGAGGCCATGATGAGTATGAGAAAAATGATGGAGGTCAACGCGACTGTAGTCGTTGCCACAAGTACCGCCACTAAGGTGGACCCGACTCACCCATCCGGTATCAATCAAGTAAATCATCCAGTCCTAGATATGGTAGGTCGAGGAGGCGAAGCGTTGAAAAGTACAGGCGACCCCCATTTTGTGCAGGTCCAGAGCAAGCATCCATTCCCACCATATGGCTTGCCTCCTAACTATCCACCACCCAATGTTGCACACGCGCTTGATGAGAATTTCGACAACTCCGCTCCCATACCCATTGAGAGCCAACAACCCCAGTCTGGTCATGCTCATGTCTCTCAACCCATGGGGGAGACACATGAAGTACCCCGAGACCACATTCTAGCTGACTTCGAGCCTCACCTCGGATATGCTACTGAGGGGCAGGCGTTTTATGGTGTACCCTTGCCAAACACTTTGGGGGGCCCTCAGTATCTCCCACAACCACGACCCTTACATTTTGCGGTAGGAACACTACCTCCTACCATGGTGGAAAGGGAAAATTTTAATCATATAGAAGAAAGGCTGAGGACCATTGAAAGAGGTAGAGACTATCCTTTCGCTGACATGGCAAAGCTGTGCCTAGTGCCTAACGTCGTCATACCTCCGAAGTTCAAGGTTCTGGATTTCGACAAGTACAAGGGGACTAATAGCTCCAAGAATCACCTAAAGATGTACTACAGGAAAATGGGAGCATACACGAAGGATGAAAAACTCTTGATGCATTTTTTTCAAGAAAGTTTGGCTGGGGCGGCTATCACTTGGTACACCAATCTAGAATCTTCCTGGGTCCGCTCTTGGAAAGACCTAATGGTTGCCTTCATTAGGCAATATCAATACAATTTTGATATGGCCTCGGATAGAATGCAGCTCCCGAACATGTGTAAAAGGGAGCAGGAATTTTCAAAGAATATGCCCAGATGTGGAGGGATCTGGCGGCTCAAGTAGCACCCCAATGATGGAAAAGGAAATGATAGTAGACACATTACCTGTGTTCTACTATGAGAAGATGGTGGGATACATGCCTTCAAGTTTCACAGATCTGGTGTTTGTAGGCGAGAGGATCGAGGTAGGCCTAAGAAGGAGCAAATTTGATTATGCTGCTTCAACGAGTTATGGCAATAGGAGGCCTGGGGCAGGTGGAGCAAAGAAAAAGGAGGGAGACGCCCACGCCGTGACCGCAACACCCACATGGCCAAGCACCCCCACAAACCCCTCACAACCCCATGTATCAATATCCCCCGCACCAATATAATTACTTGGCCAATATTGGTTCTCCCCCTTGCCCAATGCCCTTCCGACCGAGAATGCCCAATCAACCACAAAGACCTCCCCAACATCACCCACAAAATCCATTCCTTACACAGCTCAGATCGCGTGCAAATCCCAACCCCAATGCAAACACCAACCCAAGGAGAAACTTCCTAGAGAGGAAACCCGTGGAGTTCACCCCAATCCCAATGTCGTACGCCGACCTGCTACCATCCTTACTCAACAACCAAATGGTCGTAGTGAGCCCAGGAAAGGTCTATCAACCTCCATTTCCCCGATGGTACAATCCTAATGCCACATGCGCCTATCATGGTGGCATCCCAAGACACTCCGTCGAGCAATATGTAGCTTTTAAGCACAAAGTACAAAGTTTAATTGATGCGGGATGACTTACATTTCAAGAGGATAGTCCCAATGTAAGGACTAATCCACTTGCAAATCATAGAGCAAATCATGTAAGGACTAATCCAACATCAATGGACTGCCCCTATATAACAATAATCTCACACACACGCATACATATATATATATATATATATATATATATATATATATATATATATATATATATGTGTGTGTGTGTGTGTGTGTGTGTGTGTGTGTGTGTGTGTGTGTGTGTCTTATTCTCATAAAAATGACTTCAGGTGATTTTAGTCCCTCAGAAAATGAGTTTAATTTTTATGCAACTATTAATGTAAAAACTTGTATTATCAATTAATTAGAAATTTAAATTTTACAAGAACAAAAATTAATGGAATTTTTTTAAAGAACCAAAAATCGAAAACCATGTAAACTGTAAAGTCATATTTAGATTAAAACCATATGCATATATAACGCATTTAAGCCATATTTGTATTTAGTGTTAGCATTTTTCACCAGTTTGATTCAAAAATAGTTGTAGCATACCCACACAGTGTGGTTATTTCCAAGGGTAATGGCTGCTAGAAAGGCCCTATCAATTGTGGTAGCTCCAACTGTGATGAACTGATGATCCATGGTGCAATATTTGTAATGGTTTGAAAATGTTCCAGTGGAAAGGCTCTATCTATTGTGATAGAAGATGTCGAATTCCAAGCTTGGTCATGGCTACATAACAACCAACCAAATTTCAATTTCTCCTATGTTCTCTGGACATGTAATCCTGCAGCTTACATCCGTGAAGAAGGTTAAATGACTAGAAGTTGTTGAGTTGTGGAGAGACAAGATATATAATCACTTGTGCTAAACTGATTGTCTTTCACTAGGAATATTTCAGTGTGGGGGTGTCAAGTCTGTAGGAGCAGTGGTGGATATTAATCCAGGGAGGGACTTATTTAAATCAATAGAGATTTAAATATATAGTTATCGTTAGCTTATTTTTGACCGACTATAAGACTAATCCTCGGTCGGGAAAGTTTATCATCCCTCTCCAAGAGTGTATTCTATGAGAATCGAACTCAAGTTCTCCCCCACAAATTTAATGTGTGTTGTCAATTGAGCTTCACCCATTAGGTTCCATTAGCTTGATTTGAGTCTATGTAACAAGGTACTTCTGGTACCATTTAATTAATAAATCTGTTTGCTGATTTACAAAATAAAATTGTAATGGTTTGAGAGAGAGGGCCAGAATTTCCAGCAAAACAAACGACTGTAATTCCCTTAGCAGTTGCATGAAAGGAACCAATTGCTAGAATATCACATAGATCAACATAGGAGAACAATGGAATGGAAAAGCCAAGAGAAACACTTAAGACATCAACTCCATCATGTATAGCCTTGTCAAAAGCTTTGAGGATATCAACATCAGTGCAATCTCCAATTGGAAGGTCCCAACAAGCCTTATAGATAGCTAGGTGAGCCAATGGTGCTCCTCCTCTGGCTAAACCAGAAGCAAGTCCTCTATAATTTGCATTTCCTACAAAGTAACTAGCTGTTGTGGATGCTGATGAGTGGCATTTCCAATAGCAATTCTTGCTAAGAGGTATTCATTACTTATTAGTGTTGTTTCCTTACTTCCCCTATACTGTAATCTTCGAACCCACCAAACCTCTTCGAACCAGGATGCTTCTTTCTTGTTCTTGCCTATACCATCGATGCAATTCTTTTGCAGTGTCGCGGTGGGTTTGTTTCTCTAGGAATTTTTTATATAGGGATTGCAAATCAACCTAAGTATTTGAGTATTTGATAACTTTGAAAAGCAAAACATTTGTATAAGAAGAGTATATTCAGCTTACAGAGATTACATCGTATTCCTCTAATATTTTTTCTTATTCATAGACTATATTCGTCAAGACATTCCAGCTAACTTCTAATTTGTTTTATTAGCTAAAAAATTCTTTTAGTTGTTCGATAAATAAATTTGTTATAGTAATATTTAGCATTTTTTGAAACTCAACTTGAAGTAACATTTTTTTAAAACACTAACTTCTAACTTTTTATATTTTCTTTCATTTTCATCTTCCATATATTTATTCATTTCCTTGTTACTTTTTAAATAAATCATGATTTTATTATTTTTCTGACATTTTACATTTTTCAACTATTTCAAAAATTAATTTTACCAAATATTTCTAATTTAATATGTTAAATTTTCAGCAAACAGTTAACCTTTCAGGGTCTAATTTTCAGCTAATTTTACCAAACATAGACATATTTCTAAGAATCTTAAGATTTCCTATTTTTTATTTTACTTTATTGTAACAGGTTAACATATCCGATGTAACAGGTTACACAGCTTAACATACCTGTTGTACCCGGTAAAACAAAGTGAAAACTGAAAACTATGTGGACAACTTCGTAAGTTCTCCACCGTAGCCACACCCTGTTACACTAGTTTTGGATAGCATTACTTTTACGACTTTCTCTTGCAGAAATGTGTGGGCTGCAAATGACTTGCCAATTAAAATCTCCTTATAAAAGCGAGAAACAACTCCAAACTGAAGCATTAAAATCTCCTTATAAAAGCGAGAAACAACTCCAAACTGAAGCATCACACTTAAAATCGTGTAATTCTTCTGTAACAATGCCCCCCCCCCCCCCCCCCCCCCCCCCCAAAAAAAAAAAAAAACAAAAATCCTCCTAAAAATGTCAGGTGCTCCAACATCAATCAAGATAGTTCCACCTGAGCAAAGCATGACTGCACCACAAGTAACAAAATGTTCAGTATAAAACAAGATAATTTCATCTCAGAAACATCACCCAAAGAAAAGAAAGCCATATACACAGAAGACTATATTGCAAAATTGTAATCTTATAGCTATAACAAATAATGAATAAAGAAAGTCATACACACACAAGACCCTATTGCAAAATTTTAATCTTATAGCTATAACAAATAATGAATAGCCTTATAATGTGAGTTTAGCTCCAACTCAATCCCACAAAACTGTCTTATGAAGTGAGAATTATTCCTTACTTATATGCACTATCTCTAGCCAATGTAAGACTTCAACACACCCACTTTTTGCCCACGGTTACCCACCACAATGTGGGACTTCAACATCCCTCTTTGTCCACAATTACCTAGGGTGACCACAATTAATGTGGCTTTCCAACACTACACCCCTCACGCTCAAGGCTACCCGCTTGAAGAATGACACACACAGGAGGCCCACCAATAAATTTAGGATAGGCTCTAATACCATCTAGAATTTTAGGGAATAATGAATTAATTTTTATATTGCATAATACTGAGAACACATCAGGTATATATACATAGAGCTAATTTAGGAAATAAAAGAGACAACCTGTTCTGAAATCAGATCCCTGTAATTATGAGATATTTCCTAATTTACTAAGCCTGTACTAATAGGAAATAAATACAATAGCTCACGTAAACCAAAATAAATCAATAATGTATATGTCTGATCACAGCCAATCTATACACAATAGTGAAGTGTACCTGATACAAGATACTAATATCCCTATTCCCTAATCAGGGTACTGGCATGCTTTTGATTATTTACCTTCTCAGTGCACTTCATGGCAAAGGGTGGGCTTTCAGTCTCTTGCAACTGAAATTAAAAGAACTCATTTGCAGTATATTTCTCAGCTCTGAGTCAGCACACTTGCTATTGTCTTCCTAGCTTCTTTGCATAACATATCAGGATCCTTTCCAACAATAGGTTTATGAATAACCACTTTCACAGAACCTAGGTTCACTATACCCTCCTTTCCTGCAGGCATGATTTGACCAGTTCCAATAAGGGAAATTGGTACAACTGGTGCATTTGTCTTTGCAGCAACACTGAAAGCACCCTTCTGCACATCCCCCAAGGAAAGTTACAAAAGAATTAAGTTAGCTCAGAGATATGAAGTCATAGACAGAATATATATCAAGCAGAAAATAAAAGTTAAAAATAATATATGGGATAAGGCTTTCTTGTTCTTGTACTGGACTCGATCCTCTCAAGTAAGGTCTCGGGTTCAAGTCTTGTGGATGGAAAAAACAAGGTTGTGAAGGAAGAACTCCACCAAAGGTGGGCCAGCCAAGTTCTCCGACAAAGATTAATTATGGATAAAGCCAGTGGATATTTCATACCAATAACATAGTAACCAAAAAAAAAATATTGTGCTTGTACTAGTTGTACTAGTTTAGTAAGTGAATGACATAATCTATATACATTCAAGACACAATTCATGCCTTAACAACAATGCACAAGTCAAATCCTAAGAGTCAATTCACCACCAAAAACTTTATTCTCTTCTACAAAGAGCTTCATACTAAAATCCAGTCTATGCCACTCCGTTAAATTCCCATGTGTCACATCCTAATTTTCATAGCCAGTATTCTTAACTTTTTGTAATATCACTAATCTATCACTATCGGGAAACCGAATACACTTCTATACAACCTAGGTATTATATTCTCTTATCAAAGACAAGTTTTAGTTATATTAGCCTAATTTTTATCATATTATTTTAGTAAGTACTGTTTTTGTATTGTGTTATTTTAATAGCTAGGTTTGTATTCATAGCAGCACTCTCTAGTAATAGACCTATATGATTAATTAAATAATTAGTATAAATAGGTCTATTAAATTTTTAAGATAGTGATTATAACACATCTTGCTACCAGTGAAAATATTATATTTTACCCTTATAGTCTTATTTTTCCATCCCTTTATGACATCTCATTTATTTGTCAAGAAGTGGACACAATTATTCACGACCTCTGCCCTTTTTTCTTCATAACATAAAAACTAACTCATGATCTACAATTGTTTGTGATAGAACACCAATTGATAAACTGATAAAATATAATATTGAACACTAAAATCACTCACAATACAGTAATACACTTGTTGTCCCAGAGACAAAAGTCTCCTACAGAGAATATGCTGTCCACAAACTGCAAATAACTACAAACTTCTTAATTATACAACCTATTATCAGATATATACTCCTTATAACAATGTTTTACTGTGTAATGTGTGTCAATGTAGACCACACCTCATGCTATTTATAATATGAAAAAGGGGATCATTATTGATTACAAGATCAATCAATTATTATTAATAAGGAAACTAAATAATGAGTAATAAGGGAAATAATCCCATACTAAACTGCTGTAATTAAAACATATCAAATCCATATATTTCACACTCCTAATACTTAACTGGCAGCAGTTATTTCCCATACATAACTGCCATCATGCAACTTTTAATATAGAACTGCTTTCTAATACAAAATTGGTAACAATTAACTACCTCCAATCCATTAATGGATCCTTTCCTAACTAACTTGAATCTTAATTCCCATCATTACTGCTCGCTGAAAAATCAGCCTTGTCCCCAAGGTTGAACGTAGGAAATGAGTTCTTCCCCATCACTATTTAGGGCTTCATTATCTCCCGAATATAGAAATCATCATTATGTAAATTTCCAGATGTACCTAGTTCAAAATTCAAATTTCGAAATTTTTTTCCTCAATCCAATTGCTGCTCTTTAGATGAGACAGTTACAAAACTTGAAACAATAATAGTCCCAATTCACTTCCTCCCATGCTGCTCTTCAACAGCCTCATTGAAGTGCTGAAACTGCCACGAGCATTCTGCCACCCATAACTACCTACAAGTACAAGAAGATCTGAAATTTTTGCCTCTATCCCTGGCAAATTGCATGGCCTGAAGCTGAGATTGAGGTTTCAAAGTATGCAATTTCCGTTTAATGTTAAGTTGTAATATGTCTTCTACAAAATAACCCAAGTATTGGTCCTCTAGCAATTTCCTATCTTAGGAAGACAAGAATACAAAATCTTCAATACAGTCATCAATAGTCCCTGTTTGCTTCAAATCTTTCATCTTTACATAAGGATTTTCAGCATTTCCCCCTCCAAACCTTTCAACAAGGCTGTATTAAAATTTTCCCAAGTCAAAGGTGCCTCAGTTACTCTAATGTATTGTTTGGATTCATGAAATTGCCAAATGAAAAACATAATTTCTTTTTAATTGTTTGGTTAGAGTAAAAATAGAAGGAAAAGAAATTGGCTAAATTACTAAAAATACAAATTTATCCTTTAAATATTATAATATTATAATAATAAAATATAACACAACCAATGGTTGCTTGTACAGGGTCTGTCCATCTCTCTCTCTTTGTTGCTGCAACTGCATCCACCATATCATTGCTTCTTATAGTTTTTTTTTGCCGCTTTTTATTTTGAGACTCGTTTCCATTTTGGCCTTGTCCGTGACAGTGGAAATTATGAAGTGTTTAGTTTTAGTTTTTTTCAAATTGGTGAAGGACAGTGCCACACAGATCAATGGGTGCTTCAACTTTTGTGGGAGAAAGGAATTCACAGTACTAACCAGAGAAACATTCTTACAATGATTCAAGAGCCTCTCAATAAAGGAAATTTCCAGCCTTCAAGTTTTTATTCCAACAAATCCATACTCTCAATCACCTTAGTTGTGCCAAAATGATGAATTCACTGGCCACAGAACCTCTTCTTTTCTATTCAGCAGGTCGACCAAAATGATAGAACACCAATTGATAAATGAATAAAATATAATATTGAACACAGAAATCACACCGAATACAACAATACACTTGCTTTCCTAGAGACAAAAGTCTCCTACAAAGCATTCTCAGTCCATATACAGCAAATAACTACACACTTCCTAATTACTCAAGCTATAACCAAAGCTATTATTCATGCAGTTTACAATACATAACTGCTTTCTAAGACAACATTGCTAATACAAAATCAATTTTTTTATCACATACACTCCTAATAATTAACAACCTCCAATCCATTAATGGATCCTTTCCTATCTAACTTGGATCCCAGTGTCCATCAGTTTGCTTCTTAAATCATAATTATCTATAAAGATGATAATGATTACAAACTTTTTTACACAAACTCACCTTGAATGTGCCTAGCTTTCCATCTTTACTGCGTGTTCCCTCTGGAAAGAAAAAAACAGAGGCTCCTTTCTTGATAAGATCCATGCATCGTTTAAGACAGTCCTATATGTTAAGAAGCAAACAAAACCATGAATGAGGTTATTGGTATCATTTAATCCAAAGGGGGAAAGTAATTTCACAGAAAACACCGACTTCTAATTAAAAATGTTAGAGTTTTGTACAGACTTGCAGTTATTCAACTGTTGTCTTAGTTAGTTTTAACTAAGATAGTTAGTTAGTTAAAGCCTGTTCAGTTATGACAGCTGTTAGTTAGTTGAGACAGCTGATCTAATATCAGTTCTGTCTATAAGTACAAACATGTATACTCAAAAATATCTTCTCTTAGAATTCTGTTATGGTATCTAGAGCTCGGTAAGATCAACAATGGCCGCTTCAACTCGTTCCTTACTTCTTCCTTTCCTAATTCAATTTCTCACAAGCTCGATGAATCAACCTTCCTGCTATGGCACCAACAGGTTGAACCTGTTATCAAATCTCATTGTCTTCAACGCTTTGTCACAAATCCACAAATTCCATTGTGACTTCTCACCAAAGCAGATTGCAAAGCTGGAATTGAAAATCCTGCCTATGAAGCTTGGGAACAGGACGATCAAGTTCTTTTCATGTGGCTTCAATCAACGCTTTCAACGTCGATTCTATCTTGTGTTTTAGGATGTGTTTATTCCTATGACATATAGGAAAGGATTCACAATTATTTTCATAAGCAAACAAGAGCTATGGTGCATCAATTGCACACAGAATTACGAGCTACGAGCCACAACACTTGGAGGAAAATCAATGCAAAATTTTTTTCTTCAAATCAAACAGATTTATGATTCTCTTACCTCGGTTGGAAGTCCTAACATGCTTTAGGAGCATATTGATTCAATTCATGAAGGTCTTCCATCCGATTATCACTCTGTTATCTCTGTAATTGAAAGTAAGTTCGAACCTCTACCAATGACAGAGATCGAAGAACTTCTTTTAGTTCACGAAGCACGTCTGAACAAATTTCACAAACAAATGCTTGTTGATTCTCCTTCAATTAATTACACACAAGAAAACATCAAGTCTTTCTCATCACATGGTTCTGACAGCTACACAGTGCCAAACAAGAATCTTCAACAATCGGAACCTGAAAGTTTTCCCAATTATCCTGGTGGTTCTAGCGGTGGTGGCAGTTTCAACCGTGGTGGTGGCCAGTCCGCTAATTTCCATTGTCAAGTGTCTAAAATAGGCCAGACTGCTTCAGTTGGTCATTATAGGTTTGACCAGCACACTATCAACAATGTTCAACTTTGATTCTTCATGACCCTACCAGTCAAAACTCTTCAGAGAATTATTCAAGCCAGCCACAGAACAACTTCAATTCTGGATATGCTCAAAATAACACTAGTTAAGGCAGAACAGTGCTGATTCTCGCACTTTTAGTGCCTGGAATAGGTCTACAAACAACAACTATCAAAATCCTCCCAGTGCTATGCTGACTAGAGACTAATGCACAGTCTCAGCCAAATTCAGCTAATTGGATCCCTGATTCAGGTGCTTCTTTCCATGTTACTGGAGAATCTCAGAATATCCAACAAATTGAGCCTTTTGAAGGCCCTGACCAGTTCATTGGCAATGGTTTTCCTATTACTTCCTCAGGATCTTCTACTTTTATTTCTCCCCATAATTCCAATGTGTCTTTGTTCTTTGTCTCTTAATCATCTTTTACATGTGTCTTGCATCACTAAAAATCTTATTAGTGTCAGTAAATTTGCTTGGGACAATGGTGATTACTTTGGGTTTCATTCTAACTATTGTGCTGGGAAATCTCAGGTTACCAATGAGGTCTATTAGATTTATATATGTAGTTTTTTTGTTATTTTATATTTTGTGTCTTGTCTCTCTGCTGCAGTCATTTGCCATAGAGAGACAGCTTGTATTAGAACTCTTAATATATAAAAGCATTTCAGCTGTGTCTGAGTGGGTGAGACAATCAAGTATTAATATTCAAATATCTGAGTCTCAGCTAGGTCTTACTTCAAGGCAATGTTGGTCCTGATGGTCTCTACAGTTTCTCCAACATTCAGTTTCAGAACTCTCCTTCTGGTTCTGCCTCTTGTTGCTTTTCTAGTTCTGAAAATTCAACTATAAATCCATTTTCTAGTTCTGATAATTCAACTGTAAATCCATGTAATAAGACTAGTACTCTTTGGCATGATAGACTTGGTCACCCACATCATGATGTTTTGAAAAGTGCATTACAGCATTGTTAAATACCCATTGTCAATAAAAATTTGGTTGATTTCTGTTCTGCTTGTGATGTAGGAAAGTCGCATAGACTTCCATCTTCTTCAGATTCTGTTTATTCTTCTCCCTTAGAATTGGTTTACAGTGATCTGAGGGGACCCTTCCATGTCACTTCTACTAATGGTTTTCTATATTACATTACCTTTGTTGATGCTTTTCCCAGATTTACTTAGATATATCTTCTCAAAAGTAAAGCTGAGACTTTTATTGTCTTTCAAAAATTCAAAGCAACGGCTGAGTTACAATGTAATACCAAAATTAAAAGCCTACAAACTGACTGGGGAGGGGAATTTAGACCCCTGGCACATTTTTTGGCCAGCTGTGATATCCAACACTGACTTATATGCCCTCACACCCATCATCAAATTGGAGTGGTTGAAAAAAAACATAGGCATGTTGTGGAACTTGGTTTCACTTTGTTGCATCATGCTTCTTTACCTCGGAAATTTTGGGATTTTGCCTTATAACTGTTTTTATCTCATAAATAAACTACCTACAGTTTCCTTAAATTTCACTATTCCATATCAAGTTTTCTCAACAAATTACCAGACTATAACTTTCTCAAAACTTTTGGATTGCTTGTTTTCCCTTGCCCAGACCTTACAATAGTCACCAATTGGACTTCAGATCTCATGAATGTCTTTTTTTGGGTTATTCCACTTCCTATAAAGGCTTTAAGTGTCTCTCTCCTTCAGGTAAACTATTCATCTCTAATGATGTTCTTTTTCATGAGTCTAAGTTTCCTTATGCTGACCTGTTTGAATCTGCTCCATCTCTTAGTCAACCTTCTTCATCCCCTACTCATTTTAATTTTCCCTCCACACCTATTATACCTCCTGTTCAAAATAATATTCAGGATAACTCCTCTTCTGATCAGTCCTCTCCTGCTCAGACTTCTTTACCCTCTGATCAGTCTCTTTCTGATCCAAATAATTCTGTTCAGTCAGCCCCTCTAGCTGCTGACACCAATGTCACTGTTACACCTTAGTCTCTGTTTCTAGTTCAGCTTCCCCCTCTTTGGGATCTGCAGCTTCTCCTCCCAGAACAACAAATGTTCATCCAATGCAAACCAGATCAAAATCTGGCATCCATCAACTCAGAATTAATCCTTCTCTCCTTCTAGCTCTCTGTAAACCAACCAGTGTGAAGCAAGCATTAACTGATTCCAATTGGAAATTGGCTATGCAACAAGAATATGATGCTCTCATGAAGAATTATACTTGGGACTTAGTGCCTCTTCCACCTGACAGAAAGGCAATTGGCTGCAAATGGATTTTTCGGGTGAAAGAAAATGTTGACGGCTCAGTAAACAAGTTTAAGGCTCAGTTGGTTGCAAAAGGATATAATCAAGTTGAAGCCCGTCACCATCAAACTTATTCTGACCTTGGCTGTCACTAATCAGTGGAAACTATTTCAGTTAGATGTTAACGATGCTTTTGTGAATGGGTTTCTCAAGGAGACTGTCTACATGTCTCAACCTCCAGGTTTTAAAGATTCTAATTCTTCATTGTTCTGCAAACTAAATATGGCTTTGCATCGGCTTAAACAGGCTCCTAGACAAGGGTTTGAGAGGTTGCAGTCTACTCTTATTCAGTTTGGTTTTGTGGCTAGTAAATGTGACCCCTCTTTGTTCATCTATACAGTCTCTTCTCATGCAGTTTATCTATGGTCTATGTGGATGATATCATCATAACTGGCAGCTCCATTCAATTAATTCAACAGCTCACTTCTCAACTTAATTCAAAGTTTCCTCTCAAGCAACTTGGTCAACTTGATTATTTTCTTGGGATTGAAATCAAGACACTATCTGATAATTCTCTACTGCTTACACAGAGCAAATATATTAGAGATCTCCTACAGAAAACCAATATGAGACAAGCTCAAGCTATTTCCTCCCCTATGACTTCAAGCTGCAAGCTCACTAAAACAGGTTCAGATCTATTTACTGATCCTACTATGTATAGCTCTGTAATAGGTGCATTACAGAACTTGACTATCACTAGGCCAGAGATAAGCTTTGCTGTAAATAAAGTTTGCCAATTCATGGAAAATCCTTTGGATGCTCATTGGGCTGCAGTGAAGCGAATTCTAAGATATCTAAAAGGCACAGTTCTTTATGGTCTTCATTTAAGACCTGCTGCTTTGGGTCAACCTTACTTCATTAGAGCACTTTGTGATGCTGATTGGGCATTTGACATTGATGACAGACGATCTACCTCTGGTGCAGCTGTATATTTTGGTTCTAATCTCATTTCCTGGTGGTCTGGCAAGCAGAAAGTAGTTGCTAGATCCAGCACAGAGGCCGAGTACAAAAGTCTAGCTCAAACCACTGCAGAAATTTCCAGGATCAAGACCTTGCTAACTGAGTTAGGAGTACCATTCAGAACTCCTGTTATATTTTGTGGTAATCAAAGGTAACTCTCACTGACTCACTCATAATCCAGTTCTCCATGCCAGAACAAAGCACATGGAGATTGATATCTTCTTTGTTTGAGAAAATGTGCTCAGCAAGCAACTGATTGTTCATCACATTCCGACTCTTGACCAGTGGGCAGATGCACTCACCAAACCTCTCTCCAACCAGATTTGTTTTTCTTAGAGGCAAACTCAATGCGATGGAGACTTTGTCAAAGTCTCAACCCCTTGAGTTTGAGGGGGGTATTAGAGTATTGTACAGACCTGCGGTTATTCAACTGCAGTCTTAGTTTGGACTTAGTTAGATAGTTAGTTAGTTAACAGCTGATAGTTAGTTGTGACAGCTGATCTAATATCAGTTCTGTCTATAAATACAAACGTGTATACTTAAAGTAAGGTGGTTAATAAAAAACTCACTATCATTTTCTCTGATTTTCCTTTTCTCTTTTGATTCTCAAAATATCTTCTCTTAGAATTCAGTTAAAGAAGAACTGGTTAAAATTGATTCCAATAATAATAGTGAAAGAATACCAGCTGGCTTCGGCTGTCCATGCGCTTCAAAGGGATGACACCCAAAAGAAACATTGCCCACCCAATTATTGGAAAGAGGAATATCCCAGTCTTGCTTATGAACTTAAAGCTTCTTCCTAAAGTAAGAAGAGTATATATGTCTAGAAAACTCTGATGATTCGAAACATACACAGCAGGAGTATCTGGAGGTGGCAGATTCTCCAATCCCTCAAATTCAATTTTGTAAAATGGCGCTACAGTCAGTGCAGCCCATACTTTGGCAACAAAATGATGGAACATTCTTCTGTAGCGATCAAACAGGAGCACTGATGGATGCCCAACCAGCATCAGCATAAAAAGAAATATGGCAGAAAAGGCAGTGACAACATAAAAACAAACTCCCCTGACTTTAGATTCCAATTTCAGCTCTGCAATTTAGCAAAGATCAGCACATGACAAATTAAATTGGCATCTCAGTTCATACATAAATCCCATACTCTAAACAAATAGAACATCTTATGCATACCAGGTAGCAAATAGCCATCTCCAGCAGACCCAGCAGCAGTAAGTTCAGATCTTACAACTACATCTCTCGGGAATTTATTCTGAACATGCAATTTAGGACTAACAGATAACCACGACACATTTTCATGCTTCTTGGAGATTGCTTGCAAGCTACATGGAGGAGCTATAAAGGAAAGGGAAGTCAAGACGCATAATAAATAAATAAATAAAAATTACAATCATCCATTTATCAAATGTACCAAATATCAAGAAGGAACAAACAAACAAACAAATAAATAAACACCAAAATTACACTAGTGCAAGATATTATTAAGAATGCAAAAGAGGTCGTGGGTTTGAATCCGACTACAACTAACATTTGCTGATTAAAAAAATATTAAAGAGTGCAAATAAGAGAGGCGCACACACTGACAGTTATGTGAAGTCCTCAAAATTGGGTGTACATAAGTTGTTGTTCCTCTACGAGTACACAACTGCCATATAGAATGAGATTCAAACAAACAGAACCAAAACCAATATAAACAAAAAAATGAGAAAGAATGAAGAATTACGTACGAGGGTAGAAGGCACCGCCAAGAATCTCGCTTCTTTGTGACCTACAAGGGAAAAGAAGGGAAGCAAATGATGAGTAAAACAAAAAAAAAAACAAAAAAAAAAGTGAAGAGTTATTAGAGATAAAAAGAAGGGAAGTTGGGACTAACGGAGATGGAGACGATGGATTGGAGAAGGGGAAGAGAGAGGAGTAACTTCCATGGCATGGAAATAGATAGATGATAACTACCACCAAATGCTTATTTTTGGTTAAATTCGATGTCACAAATTTCAAGGTATCATCTCATTCTCATCAATTTTTCAGGTAAATAGTTACTTATTTTCGTTGTCCTTGAATATATTCATGGTAGAATGTTTACATTAAAAAATAAAAATTCAAATTTTAATCTAAAACATATAAAAAGTATGATAAATTAGAGCAAATAATACATTTGTTACTCTGAAATTTGTATTGTGACAACATAAGGGTAATAACAAAATCAAATTGGATCTCATTTTATTTTTTTAAGGATTAACTTAAGTTATGAACATTTTTTTGTTTGAGTTTCATAATTTGAATAAATATTGTTATCACGTTAGAAATTTGAGAACAATAAAGATATTATGTTTATCA
This sequence comes from Glycine soja, assembly GCF_004193775.1. NCBI lineage: Eukaryota > Viridiplantae > Streptophyta > Magnoliopsida > Fabales > Fabaceae > Glycine > Glycine soja. Next base: position 24,891,590 of record NC_041007.1, on the reverse strand, counting down.
ATAATATGTTAATTACTATTTGTTATAATTTATGTTTTTTTCTATTTTTTCAAGTATTTATTATATTGTTGATCGATGCCGTACTTGAATCAAATAAACATTAAAAATGCAGTATCTAGGGAGTGATAGTCTCCCAACGAGCAATGGTCAACCAAACGTTTATAACAGATAGTAATAAAACAGTAATGAATCGGGGGGTGTTTGTTTTTGTAAATTAAACCGTGAGTAAAATTGAATTAGAAATTATCACAATTAAAACACGTTGTTTCACCTTGATTCACAAGCAAGTCTCCTATCCTAGGTTACGAGAAATTATCCTTTATCAGTTCAATCACTTAATCCAACCCTAAATTAAATTACTAAGCAAAATTTAACATAAGGCATTCATTATGTGATTAAGCAACACATACACCAATTAATCATGAACGATCATTAAGCAAGAACGTTAATTAAGCGCAGAGACAATTAATCAAGCACTAAGCATGCATGGATCAATAGCAACAAATACAGAATAATTGGTGAAGAGGAGAAACTGATCAGAATTTAATAGTGATAATAGAACCTCAAAGAGAGCTGTGCTTGATCTTCAAGAGAAAACAACGCTGGAGACTTAGCCTTCCATTAATCAGTAGAAAATGAAGAAAACTAGAATTACTCTTCCAAAACGAAAAAGAAACTAAAACGAATTGAGCTCTAAAACTAAAACGAAGAAGAGAGAGGAGAGGAGAGAGGGAAGAGAGCCTAAACTAGAACCTTGGTGTTGTTATATAGTTTTCAGCCCCATAAATAAAATAAAATTTAGATAAGATAAGATAAGATCTAGATGAAATAATATCTAGATGAGATCAAATCTAAATAATATCTAGATAAGATAAAATCTAGATAAGATAAGATTTGGTAGAATAAAATAGTCTGCTCTCTTCAAATCCAAGCCCAAATCTGGATTCAAGCCCAATTGCTTATAATTCTCCTGAAATTAAATTAAAAACACAAAATTAATCCAATAGGCCCAAATGATAAAACTGCATAATTAATTTGACAATTAAGACTAATCAGTAATTAAAATGGTAACAAAAAGGGTTAAGAAATATGAGAAAATGATGACACATCAATTGTTATGTTTGTAACGGCTAAAAAGAGAGAAGATAAAGATTAAATTATTATTTAGGTAAACAATCATTTTCGCCGTCCCTCTTAGACAAATGGCCTCAGTTATCTTAAGAAGGAGGGGTTGAATTAAGATATCACAATCTTTTCCTAATCAAAAATTCTATTTTGATTTTATCCCAACAACCCAAGATTCCTTTTAAAAATGAACTCCTAAATAATAATGCAAATTAATCTTACTCAATAGAAACAATAAGCAATAAACAATAAAGGAGTTTAAGGGAAGAGAGAAATGCAAACTTGATTTATACTGGTTCGGCCACTTCTCGTGCCTATGTCCAGTACTCAAGCAACCTACTTGAGATTTTTCACTCTCTTTGTAAAACACCTTTTACAAAGTCTGAACTACACAGGGACAATCCTTCCCTTGTATTCAGGAATCCTTTACAACAAGAGACCCTCGGTCTCTTAATCCCTTTTCAGGAATAAGAAGAAGAGAAGAAGAAATCTCCCTTGAAAAAGATAGATTGTACAATGAAGATCAATCAAAATTTCTTATTGAATATGCAAGTGTTTGACCAAGGAATCTTTTTGAGAGGATAAGACATTTCAGTTCAGAAAAACTCTCTTAATCTTTTCAAAGGATAAAACTTTTTGGGCAATGAAAACTCTCTTCTAATTTGTGTTTCCAAGTCACATATAAATAGACCTTTGATGGTCATTCATAAACCATTTGAATAGATGTGACTCTTGAAAATTATTTTCTGAAAATCTCCTCTGTAATTGATTACAAGACTTGTGTAATCGATTACAGGTTTTAAAATTTGAATCAAAACGTTTAGTAACTGCTGGTAATCGATTACCATCCATGTGTAATTGATTACACAGTGTAAAATTTGAATTCAAATTTCTAATAGCTGTTATAAATCATTTTGGCCACTGGTAATCGATTACATCCTCTGTTAATCGATTACCAGAGAGTAAATCTTTTGAAAAATATATTTTAGCTTAAATTTCTTGGGCAAACCTTTTGTTGTTTCAATTTGGAATTCCCTTCCTAAAACACTAGAGATCTTCTTGATGTTGTATCTTCTATTCTTGGATTTTTGTCTTGAATTAAACTTGAGAAGCGCATTTTCATAAGGCATCAAAACATCATGATCATATGGCATCATCAAAACATCAAAGGCAAAGTCTTTGCTTCTACAGTCCTTGAATGTGAAGAGGCTAACAAATTCGTCTCTGAAATATGGAAATTCAAATTTAAGTCCCCGAAAGTGAAAAGGCGTGACGAATTTGTCAGTGCTCTACACATTCAAAGACAAAAATGACTATTTACCCAATAGTTTGAGAATATTTATGAGAAGAAATTCTTTTACTCAATTTTTTTTAACTTAATGAATGAGTCATAAGGCATAGAAACAGGTTTCACATCAAAATTACTAGATAAGAAAGACTTCACATCGTTTTATGAAATGCGTATTACTACAAAATATCAATATGTCACCCATATACAAACATAAAATGACATAACCATTATCATCAAATTGTTTCTCACACACACACACACACACATTTATCACTATTGTTTATTTAAAAATCATATGAAAGAACAACTTGATCAAACTTTTCATGTCATTGCTTTGGAGCTTGTTTCAAACAATATAAAGATCTAACAAGTTTGCAAACTTTCATTTCTTTATCCGGTTCTACAAAGCCTCCAGGTTGGCTCATATAAATTTCTTCTTCTAAATCACCATTTAAAAAAAGTAGTTTTTACATCCATTTGATGAATTTCCAAATTAAAAACACAAGCAAGTGCAATTAAAACTCTAATAGTAGTAACTTTAGAAACATGAGAATATGTATCAAGGAAATCTACACCTTCTACTTGTTTACAACCAATCACAACAAGTCTTGCCTTAAATTTTTCTATAGATCCATTAATTCTTAGTTTCTCTCATAAAACCCACTTACAACCTATACTTTTACAACTAGGGGGAGATCAATTAGAAACCAAGTTTTATTAGTTTTAAGAGAACTCATATATCATTAATAGCTTTTTCCAAAAAGAGGCATCAATAGACCTCATGGCCTCATTGAAAGTTTTAAGATCTTCTTCAAATAGAAAAGAAAAAAATTCAGAACCAAAATCCTTAGCTTTTTTAGATCTTTTACTCCTTCTAGATTCAAAAACAATGTCCTTATTAGCATGACTACAAGACGGTAAATTAGAACAAGAAGTATCACAAACAGATTTAAAGAATTTGTTTTTCAAAAGAAAAACATTTTCAAAGAAAGTGACATCTCTAGATTCCATAATAGTATTATTAGAAATTTTAGACACTTTAGAATTAACAACCAAGAATATATAAGTAGTACAATGCAAATAATATCCAACAAAAACACAAGCAATAGTTTTTGGTCCAATTTTTCTTTTCTTATTAATAGGGATATTAACTTTGGCAAGACACCCCCACACTTTAAGATATTTCATATTTGGTTCTCTTTCTCTCCAAAACTCATAAGAGAATTTTTCTAGAATTTTTAAAAGGAACCTTATTAAGAATATGACATGCAGAATATAAAACTTCACCCTACATATTTTTAGGCAAACCAAAACTTACAAGCATAGCACTCACCATATCAAGCAAGGTACAATTCTTTCTCTCTGCAATACCATTAGATTGAGGAGTATAAGGAGGTGTCACTTCATGAATAATACCACGCATTTCACAAAAATTACTAATATCTAAATATGTGTATTCTCCACCTCTATCTGAATGTAGAATTTTAATTTTTCTTTCTAATTGATTTTCAACTTCTTTTTTATATACTTTGAACTTATCGAACAACTCACTTTTGTGATTAACTAAATACACATAGCAATATTTGGACAAATCATTAATGAAAGTAATAAAGTATCTTTTATCACCACGTGTTAACACATCATTACTATCACATACATCACTAAGAACCAATTTAAGCAAGTTAGCTTCTCTTCAATATATGTAGTAAAACCCTTTCTAGGTTGCTTTGCTTGAATACATGTTTTACATTTTTGTTTCAAATCAATAGAAGCTTTAGGAATAAGATTAAGAGGCATCTTCCTTTTGATAGAATTCAAATTCACATGTCCAAGCCTAGCATGTCACATATCAGAACATTCAACATTTGCAACAAAAGAAAAAATGCTAGATATTTTATTAATAGAAAGAGGCATAAGGCTTAACTTAAATAAACCATCAGAAATGTAGCCTTTACAAATAAAAACAACATGTCTATTAATAACAACTCTATTCAACTCAAAACAATCTTGTACCCGCGTTGGATTAACAAAGAAGTACTTATTAAATTTTCCAAATATAGAAAATGTGATAAACTCCATCTAAAACAAGAAAATTCCCTGAAGATAGTTCTAGCTTCACTTGGCCTTCTCCTAATACATGTGTCATACTCTCATTCCTCATGCTCATAGTACGTGTGTTTGATTGTTGATATAAAAAAATAATTTTTTTATCAACACACACATGAACATTAGCATCGGAGTCTATAAACCCATCATTTGAGTTAAAAACACAATTTAACTTAGGGCTACAACAATGGTAACAACATTAGTATGAGGTTCAAGAAAAGACATAGGTTGGTGATGGCGTTGACAACAGTTCTTGGCCAAATGATTAGGTCGCCCACAAAAAGGGAAAAAAACTTCATTCCCCGTATTTTTGTCCTTAGACTTATTGTTGTTATTAAAAGCATTTTTATTATTTTTAGAAAAAGAAGGCTTTCTACCAAACTTATTTTTGTTAAACCCATGCTTCTTGAAGGACTTAGAAAAAGGCTTAATAGAACTCTCAACAAGATAGGCCTTAGAATGAGAATAAGATTTTTTTAAATATTTTTGAGAAAAATGATGTGTATCCTCAATGTGAAGACAAACAAGAAAATCATCAAAGGTGAAACCTTCACGTTTATGTTTCAGACTTCGAGCAAAATCAGTCCATGAAGGAGACAATTTTTAAATCATGAAAGCCACAAGCATAATGGCAGGCAAAACAATTCCTTTCAATTTCATGTCATAAAGAATGTTTTCAAATTGATGGATCTAATCTTAAATAGATTTTCCATCAACCATTGCATATGCAAGGGTAAGGCTGCGTACAACATCCCTCCCCCATACCTTCGCATAGCGAAGAGCCTCTGGGCAATGGGGTACGAAGTTTTTTATTAGAAGCTCAATCATTTTTTCACAAGAGTGTCGATTTAAACCCTTTTTAGCAAATCCATATTTCAATTCAAGTGTTTCCCATAACTCAACAGAATTTTTAGTATGGCAAAAAATCTTATAAATGTTATCAGCCTAAGCACTTAAAATGCATCCATGACATAAAATATCTTTATCAGAAACATCATGCTTAGTGGCAAAAGATTTGGTAACATCAGTTTGAACTATATCAATAAAGGAAGTTGAAGTTTTTATTTCTCTTTTAGAAACCACATAGTATAAATTTGATTTAGTAAGCCAGAATTTCATTTGTTGTTGCCAACAAAAAAAGTTTTCACCCATAAATTTTTCAAGCTTACTAGAAAGGGAGTAAATCATATCCATGGCAGACATCTTGATAAAACAGAATGTTATTGTTGAAAATACTATGCAAGAAGAAAGTAAATTTTTCTCTCTTAGACTATTAGAAAATAAATAAAATAAATGAGAAGAAAATGCAAAGCCTTAAACTAAATAAAAGACCAACAGTGGCAATACAACTCCAGAATATGACATAACATGAGTTAACAATGCAATATAACATACAATAAGCACAAAGGACACTAATTTTAAAGGAGAAGTTTTAAATAGCTTAGGTTAAAGCGCGCAAATGATATCCTTATAGAAAACATCCCCTCTACACTGGTAGGAGAATTTGATTGCACTCTTCTTACAAGATACAACAACTTGTTGGTTCCAATCGTGTGTAGCGAAAGAGATCGCCGAATCTTTTGAACACCAGTGCTCTTTCTTTCAAAAAGTAATTTTTTACAAGAACAGGAAGAGAAGAAATTTAGAGAGAAATATTATTGTTTATAATGCCTAACAAAAATGTTTTTCTACTGTGTCTACTGGCTAAAGAAGGATTATATATATATATATATATATATATATATATATATATATATATATATATATATATATATAGAAAACTCAAAGTAAAACTACCACACCTACTAGTGAAAGTTGAAAGCCAACATGCAAAACAAAAAAACGTAACAAACCAAAGTTTCTTGTACCATTACCAAAAAAACAAACTATCATTGATTTGCTCGTAATAAAAATTAACTCACTAAAAGCAAAATCCTAAAAGATAGGAATTCTAGTTTTACCCAACAAATATTTTATTTTATAAAAACAAAATTAATATGAGTAATATAATTTTTATAAATTTTAAATTATAAAACAAATATTTACTAACACTTTTGTCACTCTAGTACTTGTTCCCAATCTTCTTTTCACTATCATTGATTTAGTTTGCCAGATTTGAAGTGTGTATTTTTTTAGTCTCTTAAATTTAAAAATGATATTTTTAGTCCTTAAATTTTGATTAATTATTTTTTAATCTCTCATATGATAAATTAATACTTTATAAAGATTTTTAGTTGTCATAAATTAATTTTTATTTTTTAGCTGCTTGAATTTGTATTTTAAAATTGTCACAAAGTGTTAAAAATGTCATAAAGTATAAATTTATTATGTTAGGGAGTAAAAAGAATAAGCTTTGAAAATTCAAGAACTAAAATAAATATTTTTAAATTTCAAGGACTAAAAAAATACATCCTAAATTCAATGACTAAAACAATAATTAAGGCTTTTCTTTTTGAGTAAATTACACTCATTTTTCCTCTATTTTAAATTTATTTCACATTTTCCCCTTCCATTTTTAGCCCTACACAAACCCCTTGGTTGTTTCACATCCTTTACCCTGACCATCCCTACCCATCAAACAACGTTTGGCCTGTTAATAAAATTTGGCACATGATTAGCATGTGATATGTTTATGTTTTACTATTCCAAAATTGCCCCATCCAATTCCTTTGTTAGTTCCGAAACCAAATTGTGAATGTGAAAAAAAGGAATTCTAAGATTGTGAATTTGAGTTTAAAAGAGCTAAGAAACCAAGAAATTTTAAAACTCAACAACACCAAATCAAAATCAATAATAACTAATCAAGTTCAATATATTCATATTCAAGCCCAAATAAACTCAACAAAACCAAATCAACAACACAAACACATGGATTTTCAAATTCGATGTTGGTAAATATTTTATTTGTAATTTAACATCTTAAATACAAAATATCCTCTTTAATATGTTAACTCCTATTATATTGGGGTATTTTATTAACATTATAAGACTTACAAGTGAAGGAGTTTTGTATGTTATGTTTTGATTATATTAACGTTATAAGATTTTTTTCCACATTAAGTGTAACACCCTAAAATATTACAAGTTATTAATCGATGTTTAATTCTATTTATTGTGTTATTTGACTATATGATTGACTTGAATGAGTTGAAGTATGCCATGAATTAGTCATGTGTGAATTTCTAGATGTCGATGTTGAGTTATATGGAGTTTTGTTGAGCTAAGTTGAAATTATGAGATTTTAGATTTTTGCCTAAACCTAGTTCAGTAACATCGCGATCTTGTATTCATTAACCATTGGATCGTCTTCAAATTTTGTCTGGAGTTTCCTAAGCCATGTTTCCACAGTCTGACCGTTGAGATTTTGAAAATAACAACTTTTGGTCTCTCGCAAAGCGAGAATGGTGCGCTAAGTGCAACTCCAACCAGAGAGGGAATTGCGCTGAGCGCCCAGAGGTGCACTAAGCCTAATGCCAACCAGAGAGGGAATTGTGCTTAGCAACCAGAGGTGCACTAAGCGAGCCCTAGTGCAGAGGGGGCTGCGCTAAGCCTAAATTCTTGCGCTAAGCGCAAGAAGTGGACTTCGACTTAGCGCAACAGGCTCGCTAAGCGAAATCTACAACATATAAATACGTTTTTAGCATGAAAAACACAATTTTTCACTCTCCTCTTCTCCAAAACGCCACTCAAACCCTAAAGCCTCATTTTTTTTCACCACCCAAGACCACCGGTGGCTGCCGCGAGCCGCCGTTGCTTGCTATTGAACCCCCACACCAAGAGAAACACTTTAATCGGAGCGGAATCCTTAGAATCCTCCTCAAGGATTCAGTGGAGAAAATCCCTCAATCCTCCATTTCAAAGTTTCTCTGAGGTAATCTTGACTTCTAAACCTTCTCCTAATTAGTTTGAGTTCCTCTTAGTGTCCCTTATGTGTTAGGTACTATAATAGGGTATTTTTACACTTCCTTTGTAAAACCCTAGAGAATGAGACATTGTAAAAGTTATCTTTTTATAACATTGAGGTTATTTTTGTGGCATTCACTGAACCCCAGTCACATTGGCATGATCAGAATTTCAAAATGATGTTTCCTTTTTATAGAATCCGAAATACCCCTCATCCCTTTATGTTTTGACAGGGGTATTTGACCCCGAATGTTGTCATTGAACTTGCTTTTGAAATCTATATTGAATTTCCTTCAATTTGGCATATAGAGACTTGCGTTTGGACTGATGAGCGTGAATGAGAGAGACATTTGAGTAACGCAAAGAGGAACTGACGGAGAGCTCACGACAGGTGAGGGGAGTTTATTATAAATTTACTGTTTTTACACCATGGTTAGGGTCAGGGAACCTAGCTATGAGAATATATGTCAGTCCCTGTTGCACGCTGATTTTGTTTTTAGAAAACAATGTTTTTTAACAAATGGGATGCGATATATTTATTGTTGATGAATAATGTTATTGTCTTTATTAGACTTGTGTTGTCTGAAGACCTGAGGAGTGTGAATCCTAGGCATGAAAGATATATGTATATGCGAAATGCGACTTACTGTTGATGTTGTTATTGATGACTTAAATTGATATGTGGTGATGTTGATATTTATGATGATATTGATTTGAGATGACGTTGTTAGTGATGATCAGGTCAACATGAATTGATGTTATTATTGATGATTATGTTGATATGAAATGAGGTTGTTGTTGTTGATAATGTCATTGAGATGAGAATGATATTGAAATGAAATGTTGATGATGTTGGAAATGCATTGAGATGATGCATGTTGTGTATGTTCATGGGGGGTGCATTGACCTTGTCGGATGTCCCTGGTGGGGGAAAATATAGTGGTTAAAGAGTTTAAGCATCTCTAAGGGGATGTCTTAGGATTTTTAATTCATTCATGGTCAGTGTACTTGATGGTGCCCATGTTTCATACATTGGATATTGTGTATGTTCGTGGAGGGGTGCATTGACCTTGTCGGATGTCCCTGGTGGGGGAAAATAGAGTGGTTAAAGAGTTTAAACATCTTTGAGGGGATGTTTAGGATCTTTAATTCATCCATGGTCTTTGTACTTGATGGTGCTCACGTTCATACGTCGTATGTTGTGTATGTTCATGGGGGGGTGCATTGACCTTGTCGGATGTCCCTGGTGGGGAAAAATAGAGTGGTTAAAGAGTTTAAACATCTCTAAGGGGATGTTTAGGATCTTTAATTCATCCATGGTCTTTGCACTTGATGGTGCCCATGTTTCATGCCTCATATGACAAGGGAAATAGTATAAACTATGGCAGTATGTACTTGTAGTTCCTTGTGAGGAGGACTACTTGTACTAGGGGGTGTGTCACTCAGTTTGGGAACTCCCTTGTAGCCCAGGCTAATCACCATGGGAGGGGGGAGTTACGGTGCACGACAGGGTGGCCTCGACATGATGTAAGCTCCATTGGAGCTTGTAGGCCTAGGATCTTCTTCATCAATGGATTCCTTTGCTTCTTGGAAGATGAATGGCAGCGGAATGGAAAAGGAAGAGAGAGAGGAGACGCCACTTCAAGGAGAGGATGAGTCTAGAAGAAGTTCACCACCATAGGAGGCCATGGATAAGAGCATGGAGGAAGAAGGAGATGAATGAAGGGAGAGGAAGAGAAGAGCACGAAATTTTGTGCTCTAAAAGAGCTCTGAAATCTAAAGTTTAATTTTCAAATGATCAAAGTTCCAAAAAATGCACACACATGACCTCTATTTATAGCCTAAGTGTCACACAAAATTGGAGGGAAATTTGAATTTCAATTCAAATTTTACTTGAATTTGAAATTGAATTTGTGGAGCCAAAATTTCACTAATTATGATTAGTAAATTTTAGTTATGGTTCAGCCCACTAATCCAATATCAATTCCAAGATTCTCCACTAAGTGTGCTTAGGTGTCATGAGGAATGTAAAGCATGAAGGACATGCACAAAGTGTGACTATATGATGTGGCAATGGGGTGTAGTAAGCAAATGCTCTCCTCCCCCTCTAAAATTTAATTGGATTGGGCTTCTACCAATTCAATTAAATTTATTTCCAACCACACACATCAAATATTCACTTAGTGCATGTGAAATTACAAAACTACCCCTAATACAAAAACTAGTCTAGGTGCCCAAAAATACAAGGGCTGAAAAATCCTATATTTGTAGGGTACCCTACCTACATTATGGAGCCCTAAATACAAGGAACAAATATAATGGCATTCTAGTCTAATATGTACAAAGATAATTGGACTCAACCTTGGCCTATGGGCTCAGAAATCTACCCTAAAGTTCATGAGAACCCTAGGACCTTCTTCAACAGCTCTAGCTCAATCCTCTTGGAGCCTCTTGCTCATGGCTCTAGTGACTGGTCCCTTCCTAGGAAGGATTGCATCATCCCCTTCCCCTTGAAGAGGATTTGACCTCAAATCTGTTAGTTCCTCCTCCTCAATATCAGTTCCACCTGCAAAAGGAATTAAATCAGAAATGTTAAAAGTGGTGCTGACTCCATACTCTTCTGGGAGGTCCAACCTATAGGCATTGTTATTAATCCTCTCCAAAACCTGAAAAGGTCCATCCCCTCTAGGGCTAAGCTTGGATTTCCTTTTAGTAGGGAATCTATCCTTCCTAAGATGGAGCCAAACCCAGTCACCCTCATTAAGAACTAGCTCTTTTCTTCTTCTATTGCCTTTAGTTGAATACACCTTTGTTTGGTTCTCTATTTGGTTCTTAACCCTCTCATGCAACTTCTTTACAAACTCTGACCTAGATTCCCCTTCTTTATGTATAAAAGAAGTGTCCAGTGGGAGGGGAATGAGGTCTAACAGTGTTAGGGGATTGAACCCATAGACAACCTCAAAAGGGGACTGCTTGGTGGTTCTATGAACCCCTCTATTGTAGGCAAATTATACATGAGGAAGATACTTATCCCAAGAATTATGGTTGCCTTTCAGAAGAGCCCTTAAAAGAGTGGATAAAGACCTATTCACTACCTCTGTTTGCCCATCAGTTTGTGGATGACAAGTGGTAGAGAAAAAAAGTTTAGTTCCTAGCTTAGCCCATAAGGTTTTCCAAAAGTGGCTAAGGAACTTAGCATCTCTATCTGACACAATGGTCCTAGGCAAACCATGGAGTCTCACAACTTCCCTGAAAAAGAGTTTTGAGATGTGGGAAGCATCATCCACCTTGTGGCATGGTATAAAGTGTGCCATCTTGCTAAACCTATCCACAACCACAAAGATAGAGTCTACACCTCTTTGGGTTCTAGGAAGCCCAAGGACAAAGTCCATACTAATGTCTACCCAAGGTGCAGAGGGGATGGGTAAGGGTGTGTATAACCCATGAGGCATCACCCTAGACTTGGCTTGTAATCAAGCCACACACCTAGTGCAATGCTTATGGACATCTTTCTTCATATGGGGCCAATAACACTTTTCTTTGAGTAAGACAAGGGTCTTGTTTATCCCAAAGTGGCCCATGAGCCCACCCTCATGGCTCTCTTTCACAAGTAATTTCCTAATGGATCCTTGGGGTATGCAAAGCTTTCCCTCTTTGAACAAATACCCCTCAGCCAAATAGAATCCATCTTGGGCCTTTTTCCCATGACTCTCGTAAATGGGAGAGAAATGTTCATCTAAAGCATACAAGTCCCTAATATTATCAAATCCTAAAATTTGAGCTCCTAGGGAGCAAAACAATGTGTGCCTCCTAGAGAGGGCATCAGCTACCACATTTGTTTTTCCCTTTTTTTATTTGATAACATATGGAAATTGCTCTAGGTACTCTACCCATTTTGCATGCCTCTTGTTTAACTTGTTTTTCCTTCTAATGTATTTAAGTGATTGATGATCACTATGAATGACAAATTCCTTTGAAACAAGGTAATGTTCCCAAGTTTGGAGGGCTCTTATTAAGGCATAAAGCTCTTTATCATAGGTGGGGTAGTTGAGGGTGGCACTATGAAGTTTTTCACTAAAATAAGCAATAAGGTGACCACCTTGTAACAATACAGCTCCAACTCCCACTCCAGAGGCATCACATTCTAGCTCAAAAGTTTTAGAAATGTCAGGAACAGCTAGAACAGATGCCTTAGTAAGTTTTTCTTTGAGCAAAGCAAAGGCTTGCTCTTGTTTTTCACCCCAGGTAAATGCCACATTCTTCTTCACCAGCTCATTGAGAGGTGATGCAATTGTAGAGAAATTAGGAACGAACCTTCTATAGAAGCTTGCTAACCCATGGAAGTTCCTAATATCTCCCACACTTTTTGGGGTGGGCCATTCTTGGATGGCCTTGATTTTCTCAAGGTCCACTTGGATCCCATTTCTACCAACTACAAAACCTAAGAAAACTATATTATCTACACAAAAGGTACACTTCTCTATATTTGCATAGAGGGTGTTTTTCCTAAGGATTGAAAGAACTTGCCTGAGATGTCCTAAGTGATCATCTAGGCTCCTACTGTACACTAAAATATCATCAAAATAAACAACTACAAATATACCTATGAAATCCCTTAAGACATGATGCATAAGCCTCATAAAGGTGCTTGGTGCATTAGTGAGCCCAAAAGGCATCACTAGCCATTCATACAAACCAAACTTGGTCTTGAAAGCGGTTTTCCACTCATCACCCTTTTTCATCCTGATTTGGTGATAACCACTTTTAAGATCAATTTTTGAAAAGATATTGGCACCATGCAACTCATCAATCAAATCATCAAGTCTAGGAATGGGGTGCCTATACTTTACAATGATGTTGTTGATGGCCCTGCAATCTGTACATATTCTCCACGTACCATCCTTTTTGGGCACCAACAACACTGGCACAACACATGGGCTTAGGCTCTCTTGGACCCAGCCCTTCTCCAACAATTCTTTAAATTGAGACTCTATCTCCTTAGTCTTCTGAGGGTTAGTCCTATAGGCTGGCCTATTAGGAAGGCTTGCTCCTGGGACTAAATCTATTTGGTGTTCTATTCCCCTTAAAGGAGGTAGCCCAGGGGGTATCTCTTTGGGAAATATATCACCAAATTCATGTAAGAGTTCTTGGACCTTTGGGAGTCTCAAATGTAGGAATTGTGGCAATGCTAAGGGATGTTTCCCTTGATAAGAGAAGGTATAAAGATTGTTTAAGAATGAGTGCTCTTTTAATATCACCTTTTGTTGCAAAATGATTTTCCTTCTTAACAATCTTCTTGGAGGAATCTTTTCCTTCTTTTTCCTTCCCCTTGGCCTTTGAAGACAAGGCCTTACTATCCTTCTTTTTCTTTTGTTTTTCTACTTTTTCTTCCTCATCCCTCTTATCTTTCATAGTTAGTTGATCTTTGGCCACCTGTGAAGGTGTTTGAGGATGCAACACAAATTTAGTGCAAAGATGGATGAGGGTAATCTCATTAGTTAGGTCATTATAAATGATCTTCCTATCAAATTGTCATGACCTTCCTAAAAGAATATGTCATGCCTCCATGGGAACTATATCACAATTAACTTCATCCTTATATGTCCCAATGGAAAAAGGTACCTTCACTTGTTGGTTAACTATCATTTCCCCTTGCTCATTGAGCCATTGAAGTTTATAAGGTTTTGGGTGGGGAATGATAGTGAGGTTCAACTTGGAAACTAATCCTGTGCTACAACAATTGCAACAAGATCCACTATCCACAATGAGAGAACAAGTTTTATCTAAAATTTTGCATCTTGTATGAAAGATATTCTCTCTTTGGGATTGAGATAGATCATAAGATTGACCTCCAAGGAGCCTTCTAACCATTAAGAGGTCACCTTCTTCATGGGGGTAGACTTCCTCAGTAGACTCTTCACCCCTTACATCATCTTCACTTCCACTAGAGGAAGAGAAAGAAGTAGTCTCCTCTTGACTACTATAAATGTCTTGACCCCTCATAATCATAGTTTTCTTTGTGTGGCATCGAGAGGCAATATGACCTCTCCCAAGACATTTGAAGCATTTAATGTTGCTAGTCCTTTCTTGGGAACTAGTCTTAGGGGTGGATTTCTCTATGGTCTTAGCCTTATCTTCCTTGGGTTTTGAAGGTGCAGCCCCCAAAATTCCACGGGCTTGGTTCTTCCTTGGATTAGAGTGAGAGCCATAAGATTTTGAAGAAGGCTTTCTTTTAAGTTGTTGCTTCACTCTTATACAAAGTTGGACTAGCTCATCTAGGTCCCAATATGGAAGGAGTTCAACCTTGTCCCTCACTTCCATATTAAGCCCACTAAGGAACCTAGCTATGCTTGTTCTTTCCTCCTCCCTAAGTCCAGCTCTTAAAAGGAGTAGTTCCATTTGTTGTCTATATTCTTCAACACTCATACTCCCTTGTCTAAGCCTTTGGAGCTTGTCCATAAGCTCCCTTTCATAGTAGGAGGGAATGTGCCTCTTCCTAAGGGCACTCTTAAGATCATTCCAATATTCTACTAGAGGATCCCCATGAATCCTTCGTTCCCTAACAAGGGATGTCCACCAATAGAGGGCATACCCTTGAAAGCTAAGGGTAGCCAATGGAACTTTTCTCTCTTTGCTAATATGATGGCAAGAAAAGAGTTGTTCAACCTTCATTTCCCAATCTAAGTAGGCCTCAACATTATCTTTTCCATGGAAATGTGGGAGGCTAATGTTAACCTCTTGAGACCTTCTATCCTTTTCTCTTCTTTGGGAGTGTTGTTTAGTATGTGAACTATGGCGCCCTCTATAATAGTCGCTAAGTTCTTCACTTAAACTCTTGCAAGAGACATGACTACTATAGGAGGCATGTTTTTCTCTTTTCATTTCTTTCATTATTTTTCTTCTTTCTTCCTCTCTTATTTTCTCTCTTTCATCCTGACTTATTTCTACCACTCTTTTTTTACCTTTTTCTTTTCTCTCTTGTTTTTCTTTCCACAACTTAAGGGATCTCAACTCATCTAATATCTTATACAAGGGGTCCTTAGGAGTAGAACCCTCACCATTAACACTAGATGAAGAATGAAGACTCATGTTGGTTCCTAAGTTATGGTTCTTTCTTGTTGGGGGTTTGTGTTGGATCAAGTGGCCTCAGAATAATTAAGAAGGGGGGGGGGTTGAATTAATTATTAATGAACCTTTACTAATTAAAAATCTATCCTTCTTAATGTTACTAAAATCAATTAGGATTTTACTATAATGTTAAGAAAGTAAAGAATAGAAATAGAAACTTAACCAAAAGTAAAAGCGATAAATAAAGTGCACAACGGAAATTAAAAGTGTAGGGAAGAAGAAGACAAACACAAGAGTTTTATACTGGTTCGGCAACAACCCGTGCCTACATCCAGTCCCCAAGCGACTTCTGGTTCTTGAGATTTCTTTTCAACCTTGTAAAAGTCTTTACAAGCAAAGATCCACAAGGGATGTACCCTCCCTTGTTCTCTTTGAACAACCAAGTGGATGTACCCTCCACTTGAACTGATCCACAAGAGATGTACCCTCTCTTGTTCTCAGTTACAACAACCCAAGTAGATGTACCCTCTACTTGTACCACAAAGGATGTACCCTCCAATGTGTTAAGACAAAGTTCTCAGGCGGTTAGTCCTTTGAAACTTTGTGAAGGGGAAACAAAAGATATCTCAGGCGGTTAGTCCTTTGAAATCTTTTGTTTAAGGGAAAGGGAAGAATCAAAAGAATTCTTAGACTGTGTCGTTTTGAATTCTTCGAAAAGGGAGAAGGGAGACACAAAAGAATTCAGGCGGTTTGTCCTTCATTCTTTTGGAAAAGGGAGAAGAGAGACACAAAAAGAATTCAGGCGGTTAGTCCTTGGCGAATTCTTTTTGGAAAAGGGAGAAGAGAATAAAAAAGATGAATAGCACAATTTTTTGAACAAAGAAATTTTCTTGAAAGAGATAGTTTTGAACAAAAACTTTTAGAAAGATGAAGAGAAGATGAATCAGAAAAAATCTGTTGAAAGAGATGAAAGTAAATATTGAAAGATTGATTGAAAGAGATGATTGAGATGAATGAATATGTTTCATGCCAAGGTCACATATTTATAATTTCTTGATGACTCAAGTCAAAACTTGTAACTCTTGGCAATTCCTTTAAAAACTAATTACTTAAAAAGTTATGACTTTTGAAAGAATCTTCAGAAACAAGTCATTTGAAGAATTGTGACTTTTGGAAATGAATTTTTCGAAAACAGTCACTGGTAATCGATTACCATTAATTTGTAATCGATTACACATCAACAGATGTGACTCTTCGTTGTGAATTTTGAAAATCTTAATGTTTTAAAACACTGGTAATCGATTACATGTTTATGCTAATCGATTACAACTTTGTAAATCAGTTTGAAAAACAATGTTGGCTACTGGTAATCGATTACTACCTTCTGGTAATCGATTACCAGAGAGTAAACTCTTTGGTAAAAGATTTTGTGAAAACTTCATGTGCTACTTAATGTTTTGAAAAAAAAATTTAATACTTATCTTGAATGATTATTCTCTTGATTCTTGAATCCTGAGTCTTGAATCTTGATCTTGATTATTCTTGAATCTTGATTCTTGAAAACTTCATTCTTGAATCTTTGGAATTTTCTTGACTCTTGATTCTTTGGCATCATCAAAGTAACCTTGGAAGGCATTGTTTCCACAGTTTGAAAACAAAAGGTAAAAGAAACTATGGTTGAAACTAGCCAAAATAAACACTAAAAGAGGTGTGAAAGATAAGGTAAAACCTAATTGGTAAAAGACAAGCTATCTAGGCAGTTTGACAATGGAGGGTAAAGGAAATAAGCTATGAAAGTAAGCAAGAAATTAAAGTGCAAGAAATGAAAACTAGGCGGATCCTAAGAGTGTTTGGATGACCTCATTTAAGGTTCCCAACAAAACACTCACTATCCTAAGAGAAAATTGCCTAAAATTATTACACACAAATGGAAGTAGGGTGACCTATTGGAGGCTCGCAACTTACTTCCAATGAAAGACCTTTTTGTTACAAAATTTGAAAGCAAAGCAAATTGCCAATTACAAAATTACAAAAAAAAAGTCCTCAATTGTGGTGGCTATTTCTCTCTTTGGTGTTTCACCCAATTTGGAGTGTTTCTTAGTCCAATAGCTCTTAAGGTGGTTGGCCCTTGCTTCTTGACACAAATTCTTCAAGGTATGGCACCAATCCTCCTTTCCAATTTCCTATATGGCAACTCACAAGCAAGGAAACAAAGAGACAAGCAATAACCAAAGACAAAAACAATGAAATGAAAGCTAAACCAATAGAATTTTAACAAGACAAATTTTCAATGATTATTCAACAATTAAAGCAATGAAAAGCACACAAAAGCAAGCTAGGACTCAAAGAGAAACCTAGAATGGCTCTAGAGTAGAGTAGAAAAACTAAAAAAAAAAGACTCAAGAAACCTCTAGTTTTGGAAATTTTTTCACAATAATTTTCAATTTAAATTTCAGAACTAGGATTGGTATAAAATACACACCAATTATAGAACAAATTTTGAGCCAAAACAATAAGCACACTTCCCTTTCACTTTTTTTTCCTAGACACTGATTTTTCAGCCAACTTGTGTGATTTTTCTTATTTTTTCCTTTAATCCAAATCGCTTGGTTCTTTTTCATAATTTTGGTCTAAATGTCTAGAAAATTCAGTAAAAATTTCAGCTCAAAACACATAGTGACCAATTCCCAGTAATTTATACAAGTTTGTATGTTCAAGCTGCCAATACCAGCGATTTCAACCTAGAAATCAAGAGTAGTGTTTATGTTGCTTAAGGCTTGGATAGTTACAATTTGTGTTTTCTTAGCTCAATTATCTTGAACAACACAATTCAAGAGAGCTTAAGACTTATTTTGATTCACAAATTCAGCCACAACTCAGCACCACAACTCAACTTCATCATAGGCATCATGTAGGAAACTTAGAAAACAAAAAAAAAAAAGAGTTCAACAACAAGACTACTTCTAGGAATTGATTTAGAACATGATATGAACTAAATAACATGCATGAATTAGACTCAAAAATTCAAAAGATAGGCTAAGAATTACAAGAATACATGAACAAATGTATCTAGAATTCAATAAACAAAATAAAAATTCAACACAAACTTTGAACATAATGTGACAATTACTATGACTAAACATGACTCTAAGACAACATGGATTAAGTGATTTACACTTAGATTTTTGTGTTTTTTTTTCTTTCTAATCAATATTTTGGAAGAAAATTTAGATCTAGTGGTTCAGGACAAGAATATTATGAATGAAAAATGATAGAACCTAAAATCAACACAAAAACATGATTCAAGAGTAGATCTACAAAATTTGAACCATAGAAATGCAAGAACAAGTGTAGATCTAAGATTTAATCGGTTTTCTTTTAATCTACTCTAAACAACACCAAACCACAAGACAATGGAGGATATACATGGAGAATAAGATGAAGAACAAGGAATTAAAGAGAATTCAACGAACAAAAAGATAGAGGAAGCAAAAGAACATCACCTAGATGAAGATGCCCTTGATACCACATGATGTAAGCTCCATTGGAGCTTGTAGGCCTAGGATCTTCTTCATCAATGGATTCCTTTGCTTCTTGGAAGATGAATGGCAGCGGAATGGAAAAGGAAGAGAGAGAGGAGACGCCACTTCAAGGAGAAGATGAGTCTAAAAGAAGCTCACCACCATAGGAGGCCATGGATAAGAGCTTGGAGGAAGAGAAGAACACGAAATTTTGTGCTCTAAAAGAGCTCTGAAATCTGAAGTTTAATTTTCAAATGATCAAAGTTCCAAAAAACGCACACACATGACCTCTATTTATAGCCTAAGTGTCATACAAAATTGGAGGGAAATTTGAATTTCAATTCAAATTTCACTTGAATTTGAAATTGAATTTGTGGAGCCAAAATTTCACTAATTATGATTAGGGAATTTTAGTTATGGTTCAGCCCACTAATCCAAGATCAATTCCAAGATTCTCCACTAGGTGTGCTTAGGTGTCATGAGGCATGTAAAGCATGAAGGACATGCACAAAGTGTAACTATATGATATGGCAATGTGGTGTAGTAAGCAAATGCTCACCTCCCTCTCTAAAATTTAATTGGATTGGGCTTCTACCAATTCAATTAAATTTATTTCCAACCACACACATCAAATATTCACTTAGTGCATGTGAAATTACAAAACTACCCCTAATACAAAAACTAGTCTAGGTTCCCTAAAATACAAGGGCTGAAAAATCCTATATTTCTAGGGTACAACCCTAAATACAAGGACCAAATATAATGACATCCTAGTCTAATATGTACAAAGATAATTGGACCCAACCTTTGCCAATGGGCTTAGAAATCTACCCTGAGGTTCATAAGAACCCTAGGGCCTTCTTCAGCAGCTCTAGCCCAATCCTCTTGGAGCCTCTTGCTTATGGCTCTAGTGACTGGTCCCTTCCTAGGGAGGATTGCATCACGACACTTACTACATAGTTTTCCTAAGGGAGGTGTCATGGGGACACGCTTAGGCTATTTCCTTGGGGATGGTACGGTACCACATTGCATCTGAGAGTTGATGTCAGGTGTATGCATCATACTGAGTAATGATTGATGGGATCCATGGATGGATAATGACTGATTCTTGAGTGTGTGTGGATCAATTAATGCTTGTGTATTCTTATGATAATTGTTAATGTGTTTCTTCTAATCGTGGTTGTTTGGTTTTTGTGTTAATTCTTTTTATAATGAACTCACCCTTGCAATTTTGTATCGTGTGGTTGATACTTGTGATGATCGCGAACCTTGTTCATGGGAGCAGAATGATAGCAGTAGGGTGTAGGAAGTGAGATTTTGTTGAGGAGCCGCTGAGCCGACGTGATGACGTTGGGATTATTTTGGGAGAGAGTTGTGTTTTGTTAATCAACTCCTCCATAGCCAGTTCATGATTCTTTTGTTGAACTAAAGATGTAAATCAAAAATTTAATTATATGTATGAACAAATGTACTTTCCATTATGTGTATGATGCGTACTGAGTTACTATTCCTATATGTATATGTATTCACTTAAGTAATGATGTGTTGTTTGGTGAATGTATGTCGAGACAAAAATTACTTTCATTTTTCATAAGCAAATTAACGGAGTTCTCATTTAAAATTTGAAATAATCACGATTTAGAATGGTGATATCGTAGCGACGAGGTGAGTCGTTACATTAAGTCTAAGTGGTTGATTCCAACTTTAGTTTGTTATATTTGTTTTTCTTCTGCATGTTGGAAGTATCGTTCACAAGATGTGCGATAATTTTACTTTTAGTTTTTTGGAGATACTACACATTGGGTTTGTGCCTATATCTCTCTCTCTCACATTCTTTGGGCACAAAGCTCACACAAAAGCATTTTGCTGGACATTACAAACAACAACATTCTTCTAAATTTCCTCTCTTCTTATTATAAATTATTTTTTAAAAGAGAAAGAGCATTGGTGTTCGAAGGTTTGGGGATCCATTCGCTTCACACGATTGGAACTAACGGGTTGTCATATCTTAGGAGAGGGGCACATTCAAATTCTCCTACCAGTGCATTCTCTTTGAACCTTGTTGCCTAGATGGGGAAGATCCTTCCTTCTTGGACTTGTCTTTACCACTAAAAGAGTCATAATGATAAGTCTTCTTGTAGGAATGCTTCCTTTTAAGTTGTCTTTTCACTTTCTTAGCTTGATGCACCATACTCTCTAAGCTCTCATAGTGTTGGAACTTCACAATGCATTGAATGTCTCTATTAAGCCCACGTAGGAACCTTGCCATGGCAGTTTTAGGCTCTTGTACATTGGCTCTCCTCATAGTCATTGTCATCTCTTTATGATACCCATCAATGTTCTTGCTACCTTGTGTGAGGCTTTGTAACCTGTCATAAGCATATCTTTTGTAAGATGGTGGTAAGAATGTCTTCCTCATAAACTGTTTCATTTCTTTCTATGTTGCTATCTCAAGTTTTCTTATCCTTCCTCTTGCATTCTCTTTAAGCTTCCACCATGTGAGTGCTTTGTCATCAAAGCCCAAGGTAGCCAACCCAATCTTCTTCTCTTCACTATATTCATGACATGCAAAGATTTGGTCAACTTTCATCTCCCACACAAGATATGCCTCTGGGTCATGCTTCATTTGAAAATTAGGAATTTTATGCTTTTCCCCTTCCATATTATCCTCTTTATTATTATTTTTTCTCTCTATCTCTTCCTCTTTAACTCCCTATCCCATGTCGCCTAAGCCTCATTTCTCCTTCAAATAAGATGAATAATGCATTCTTGCACAAAATGGTTAGCACAAATAATATAAATATGGACCTTACCATTCAACTTAGTGTTTCAATCAAAGTCCACTTGTGTCTCTCTCTCTCTCTTTTAATGTTTTTTCTATAATGTGTACACTTGCCTTTTTCTACCCTATGTTCCTTTATAAGTTCTTAAGTGGAACCACCAAAATCCAAATCAAGAAAGTATTCAATGTGAAAGATATAACGAATTTCAAGCTTAACTCAAGTCCAAAGAAAGAGAAATAAGACAAAATCAGAGATTTAAATGACAAACAATAAAAGCTAAATGAGAGAAAAGGAAACTCAAAATAAAATGCAAAAAAAATTACAAACTATATGACTCAAGAATAAGAGCAACACAAAACAATAATTTCAAAATTTTACTATGTCATACTTGTGTATTAGTGTATTCATGAGAGACAAAATGAGTAAAGGTGTATGAAAAACGCAAAAAATTTGGTACTAGTGTAGAGAGACTTTTTATAGGGTAGATTTTTTTATTTTTTTAGATATAACTTTTTTCAATTTTTTTTCAGATTTTTTTTTTCATTTTTATACTTACAGTTCTTTCTTCTTCTTCTTCTTTTTTTCTAACAAGTGCTCACTCAACTTTGTAATATTTGCATAAACACCCAAACAAACGAAATTTTTACTGAAAGGATTTTTGCCAAAAGTTTGTACAGAACAACAAAAAAACATAATGAACACAAATTTCAGAATTTGACTCAAATTTCAAAATATGACTCAAATTTCAAGTGCACTGAATCAGACTAAGGAAATAAATTGGCAGACAAACAGAGTATAAACTGATGCACAAAACCAATTCACAATTGACAAAATAAGTATTTGGCACAAATGAACTTTGACGCAAACAAAAGGCAAATTCTGACTAGGCACAGAAACATAGCTAACAAATCAGATAAACATGATGCAAACAACAAGAATAAGGATTAAATATGGAATCTAAAAAGTGACGCACAAACTCAACATATCACTGAATGAAATCGGCGCACAAAGATAATATGGCACCTGGACAATCACATGCGGAATGACACAAGCAGCACATGAATAAGCCAATTCTTCATTTTGAAATTGAAGCACCGAATGTGCAATTGAACCCAACCACTACCAAGCAATTGTCACCGTGACTCCAATTCAATTGAGGCACATGAAGATATAATCTCTTCACATCACCAACAATTGATGCCAACTCTCAAATTTGGATGCAAGACGAGGCACCGATTGGACTTCCGAATGGATTTGGAATTCACGGAATCCAAGGCACCGCATCCAATTTAGACACACATGATGAGCGATTTACGCAAGCAGCTCAAATCTGAATTCATAGAAGTAATTTGCAAATTCACGAACACGCTTGGAGCAAATTCGAACCAAAATTTGATGCAAATTTGATGCTAAAATTGACTCTGAATACCAAATGATTACCAAATGATGAGAAATGAAAATTCTTTTGATAAAAATTTAAGGTTCTACGCATAAATCAAGAGAGAACAATTCTCTCACACTTAACACAAAACTAAATTCATATCATCCAAATGTAAGGTATGACAAGAGTTTCTATTAGTAATTAAACTCTTAATGACAGATTCTAAGCAAGCCAACAACAACTAATATTGTTCATGACCAAAAATTACAAAATAAAGAAAAAAAACTTCAATTCATTATTTTGATAAAAAAATCCAAACAAAAATATTAAGACCAAATGACAAATCAAATTTATTCTTAGATCTTTTCTTCAAGTTAACTCATTTTCCATATTTTTTAAGCAATCCACCAATTTGGATTTAGGCTACATGTTTTCCATTTCAAATTGGGCTTCATGCATCATTTGCTTAACACGTGTTCTTGTGATTGGTCCATCAAATCCATGCTATGCTTCAAGGTCCATAGTTGATCATCATCAAAAGGGGAAGAAATTGTGGGTGGGTTCAAATTTCCACACTAACAAAAACTAACATTTGTTGAACTAAAAAATCTCATTGCAAGTGAAATAATGTCCTTCATTGTATAATATATTGGCCACTTAAAAAGGCATGCTCAGTTTATCCTCTCTTTACACACCATTGAAAAGTTTTACCCATCCTCAAGAGTTCCCAGATGGTTTAAAGGGCACTAGTTTGTCAATTGGGCTTATATTTTTATCAGACTAAGTCATAAAGAATATTATAGATTGAGTAGAATGCAGAGGATAGAAAATGCAAGAGTTAGTCTAGATGGCATAAATACCCCTTAAAGAACTAACCAAAGTGACGCTATTCCAGCTCCTAAATAAATCAATAAATTATCATTGCATTTAGTTTGACACAATTTAAACTATATTCGAAAGTTGGGGGTTTTGTCTATAAGAGAAATTCATCTCAAACTACCATGTCAGCTTCTTTCAAAGTTGATGGGATCCCCACATCCAATCGCATGGTGGATTTATATTGTTCTAGTAAGGCTGCACCAACTTGAATGCACATGTCCACTACTCAGGCGCCTGGCCATAAAAATTCCTAAGCTCTCGCTCTAGTGGTTCGTTTACATCAGGAACATGCCACACAAATCTGGGTGGAATCAAATCATCCAGAATTACTGACTGCTAACCATGCTACCCATTGCATTGTTGGTGTTTATGAGCTCCACAATTTTAAGCTTTGTGATCCTGGGAACCGACATGAATTTCAGGGCAATATCCACAAACACTCACATTGTACAGCCTCATTAGTCTCTTCGCACCTTTCCTCGTCCGTTCCCATGCTAGGATAGTTTCCACAGCAAGAGGGACTACTTCATTGTCTAATGGAGCTACTATTTCTGAATCAGGTGTTTCAGCTGGTAACGGTTTTAAAGGGCCCTCTGAGATTTTATCTGGTAAGTCACTTTCATCAGCATCGATGAATTCCTTCCTCCCAATACGGATGATAGGCTTTCTTCTCCTTTTGGTGGGAAACTCTGGAATTTCAACACCAGCTTGAATGCAAAGCTCAACCACTACTGGAATTCAAGCGATACAAAATCTCTCTTCATGAGTAATCCACTTTCCAAGACGATCAAAGAGGTGATATGCTTCAATTGGAATTAATATGTCTTCAACATGTGCATTCGTCCATTCGTGGAGGCCCTTGCGGATGTTGGCATGTGTGCCTTTACATAACTCGAATGGATGTCCAACAGGTCCTACATGGATTTCATTGCACCACCTGCATTAATATTCCAATATTAGACACTTCAGGACTTTTGATCACTTCTTTCTTTCTTACTTCAGTAGGAGACATTAAATTGCATTTATTTGCAAGGGAGTGCCGATTTCCAGTTGCAACTCTAATTCAAATAATTTTTATTTAGAACAAATTTTTCTTTATTAGTCAAACTGATAATTTAAAGAAATTTTATAAAATTAATTAAATAAGAGTGGCAAACCGACAATAAATCTTTTGTCAAACATTAACATTAGCTAGTAAGAAAAATCACTCAAATTAGGTTATCACATTCAATTAGACTAGCCTGGTAAGCACAAAGGGTATGTTGTTACTTGTTAAGGTAGCTAGAATTGGTCCTAAATATTTTTTATGTGCCTAGTTAAAAATGCACATAAATGGGTTCTTCAGGCTCAAAATATAAAAGAGAGATAATTGTAAATCCTTCTACAACACCTTCCGAAAAATCCTCCTACTTACAAAATGAAAAAAATTGAATACATTT
The DNA here is from genome assembly GCF_004193775.1 of Glycine soja. NCBI lineage: Eukaryota > Viridiplantae > Streptophyta > Magnoliopsida > Fabales > Fabaceae > Glycine > Glycine soja. Next base: position 24,866,094 of record NC_041007.1, on the reverse strand, counting down.
CATATTTCCAAAATATTAAATTCATTTTACATTTTCATTTAATACTTACTTTATAGAGTATTTTCATTACTCTTAAAAATACATTCAAACTTTAATCTTTGAGACCATAAGCTCATAAAGACAATTTTTCAAATGTCCTATATAGTGACTATGAGTCAGCCTCAGGGAATCTCCTCAATCTCGAAGTTCCGGCAAGCACGCATGAAAGTGTCCATGAAGAGGGGGTAAGGACTAAAGAGGCAGCAAGTGGAACTAGTAGTCTTCCTATGAACCATACCATCCATTTCATAAGAATATAATAGCTACACCATAATGTGAGGCTCACAAAGGTCTAAGTATGCAAACTTTGCTTTGTTGAAGAAGCAAAATAAGAACCTACTAATTGCCCACCATGATAGCAAATTGTAGGAGGTATTGGTAATATCTAATTTAGGTTCTAGTTACACCAACAATAGTTAAAAGCTGGAATGTGAAGCGACATATTAGTTTTACAATGATTTATTCACCATTTCAAACAAAGTGTCAATGCTAGAATATCTTCCGAGGTCAGAAGCAATTGATCTCTGTATTAGCACAATTACTCAACTAGAACAAAAACAAGTAATTTTTATGTGCTTAACCAGCATTTCACACAAGCTCCACATTAGCTAAAATATGCTAGAGAATGTGAATACTATAATTACCCACAAGCATGCACAGGCACTACTTTGAGCAGCTTCTTCAGATTGTTGATCAAAGTGATCCTAGTGTTATACACATTATACGCAGTCAATACAAGGCTCTTCACCAGCAACCCATTCTTAGGTGCTGACATTGATTTTCTCGGCTCATCTTTCATCTTCTTCATCCTCTCCCTAGCTGCTCGTCGCAGTTCTACAATGGGCACTGGAAAAGGTTTCTTCTCTTTTCTCGAATAGTGCTGAGGAAAATCAGCATTTTGCGGCACTTCATTCGTGACGGTTGGCGCACGATGACAAAACCTCTCTGGTTGAATTCTAATAGTCACAGGAACTCTAATCCTACTGTTACCATGCTGCTTAAAAACAAAAAATCAGAAAGTGTTAGAGAAAAACTCAAGTCCTACATCAGTTAGTCAGCTAGAGATAAGACCACAATAGAATATATAAGTGGAGAACGATCCTTACCCTTACGCTGTGAGCTTACTTTTGGGTTGAGTTAGGCTTAAATCCACATTCTAACAGAAACCAATAACAATAATAAAGTATTTATATATATAGGAAATTCAAGGGTTAAAACCTCTCAGAGCGACAAAATGAGAAGAATCGTTTCATGAAATTCAGAGACTTCGCGCCAGAGTTATTTCACGAAACTCCCAAAGGCCATTAACGGTTAGCAATTGAACAGAGAACACTGACGCAATGAAGCAATTAATTTAGGGAAAATGAGAAGCGACGAATCAAAAGTTGAACCAACTTACGTTTGGGAAATATACTGGACAAAGCAAACCACGTTGCCATCTATTTCTTTCCCACCTAATGAGGGAAATAAATAAAAGGTTACCTGGAGAGAATGGAGTAAACCAAGAGAAGATAAAGGGCTGGGCTTGAGCAACAGAGAATAATCTCTTGGAGTTATTCCCTTAGTCATATTCATAGTGATTCCTGAAACAAATGAAAATGGTGACTATCAGATACTAGAATTGCTGAGAAGAAGCATTACCCACAACAAAACCAAAAGGGATTACTTCACTTCAGCGTGCACCGCGCCGCATCAATTTCACAAATACGCAGCGCATCACTACGAACCCCAACCGATTTTTCTCTGTTTCACCGCAATTTCAAACACCAAAAGCCCCACCCAGTAGTTTCTTATCCTCAACGACAATCTAGAATATGTGCTTTGATAAAATTTTCGTGTGGCAACTTTTTTATTTTTTTAAGTAAAAGACCAGCACGGCAGCCTCTAAAGGATGTGATGTTAAAATATAATTAATACAAGACACATTTTAAATTGAAATTTATAAAAGAATCAAGTTACACTTTTAATTTAAACAATATGATTAGAAAGAGAGATAATAAATAATAAATTTTGAATTGAAAGACTAAAACATAAAATAATTGGAATTTTATATTGAATTGATTAAATTTTAAACAAAAATACCTAATCGTATTTAAATTGCACTTACATGCACTATGTACATTTTTATACAATATAATTTTAATATGTTAATTGAAATATGCTAATAACATACATTATTGTTTAATCATACTGTCACATTATAAAAATTCTTGAATTTTGTAATAATTACTTTACAGGTTTCAACTTGAATTTGATGACATTTTTAATAGCCTAATTTCTCTATTGTGTGTTTTAGTTGTTAGCTTAATCTTGAATCTACTTAGTTAAAAAAGAAAGTGATGCATAATTTTATTTTTTTTTGACAAAAAGGATATCATGTATACAGATCACAATAATAAGAGGGACAACTAAGTTGACACTTCAGTCGCTACCCATCATTTACAACACGTCAAAGAAGTTTTTTTTTTTTAAAGTCTGCCAAAGAAGTATTATTAACAAAAGAAAAGAGGATCAACACGTACAAAAAGCACAGAAAACATAGAACAAATGGATTAATTAAATTTTTAGTTTCTCAACTTTTTCCAATACTAAGTTTTAGTTCCTCAATTTTTTTTTGTCAACTTTTAGTTTTTTATTAATTTTTTCGGTATTTTTAGTTCTTTTAAAAATTTTGCTCGTTTTTATCCCTTTTTTATTTTATATTTAAAATTAATTTTGAGTAATAAAAATAAATAAAAGACTAAAAATGCAGAAATTTTTTAGAAACACTAAAAATGTTGAGGGAAAAATAATGGAGGTCTAAAAGTTATCCAAAAAAAATTAAGGACTGAAAATTAAAATTTGAAAAAAGTTGAAAGACTTACCCCTCATCTAGGACATACAATAAACGATTTCCTGAGAAATAAGAACTTTATCAGCTATAGATCTTTTGGGCATAAAACTACTTTGAAACGACCCAATGATAGACTCCAGATGAGGACGAATGCGAGTAACCAACACCTTTGAAACAAGCTTAAATAAGACATTGCAAAGACTATCTGTCTGAAATTCCGGAGATTAGAAGGAACATCAACTTTAAAAATAGGAACAATGAGTTTCGGAGTTAGCCTTAGTAATGAATCCAATATTAAAAAGCTGAGCAACCATCTTCAAAACATCATGTCCCACAATTCTAAAATAAGAGGAGTGCTGCTAGGTGCACCTAGCATTTTTGCTAGGTGCACCTAGCATTTTTGCTGGTGCATCCAACCCTTAAGGGGAAAAGACATTTGTATCCCTGTCTTAATTATTTTAAAAAAATGGTTCATTCTCGTCTCTCTCCCTCCCTCCCGCGTTCCGCTTTTTCTTCCTCACCATTTTTTCTTCTTCTTCCTTACTGAAGCTTTTGCTCTCCTTCCTCACCTCTCACCTCACGTGACCTTCGTTCTTCTTCCTTGTAGTCTAAGTTGGTCTAAAAAAAGCTTGACCCATGGTCGTCATCATCTGCAGCGCATTTGTTCCCCCTGTGAGCGTTGTCGTCGTCTTCTTCGTCGGCATTTCGTTGTGCGACCGCGCTGCCATGGGTGTTGACTATCCCAGCCAAGTTGACGGTGGTTCTGCTGCCTCCGCGCGTCGGCATTGTCGAGGTAAGCATCGTTGTGCTGAGTTTGCCAGTGTCGTTTGTAGCAGTGGAAGTTACGGATCAAGTTGATTCGTAAGCTTCTTCCGGATCATGTTGATCCGAAAGAAGCTTACGAATCAACTTGATCCGTAAACTTTGTATACACACTTTACGGATCAAGTTGATCCGTAAACTTTGTTTACACACTTTACGGATCAACTTGATCCGTAAAATTGAAATTTATATATTAATTTATATTAACAGTCAATCTTAATTTTTTAAAAATGCTAAATATTAGATAAATTGTGAGAAAATTGAAATTTATATAATAAATTTTAAATGAGGACAATTTTAAAAAAATCTGTTGGACAAGTGGCCTCAGATATCTTAAGAAGGGGGGGTTGAATTAAAATATTACAACTTATTTCCCCAATTAAAATTCTATTTCACTTTCTATTCAAGTTATAAATTCCCTTAATAATGAATTTCTTAAATATTGATTCAAATAGAACAATTTGAATATGAATATAAAACAATAATAAATAAAGGAGTTTAAGGGAAGAGAAAATGCAAACTCAGATTTATACTAGTTTGGCCACACCCTTGTGCCTACGTCTAGTCCCCAAGCAACCCGTTTGAGAGTTCCACTATCTTGTAAATTCCTTTTACAAGTTCTAAACACACAAGGACAACCCTTTCTTTGTGTTTAGAATTCTTTCACAACAAGAGACCCTCGGTCTCTTAATCCCTTTTCAGAATGAAGAAGAAGAAAAGAAGAAATCTCTCTTTAAAGAGATTGATTGAACAATTTGAGCACTCAAATAATTCCTTATTGAATCACAAGTAATTTGGCCAAGGAATTTTTAAGAGGATAAAACGATTTGCTTTTTAAGAGGATAAGACCTTTTTGTTCTGAAAAACTCTTAGCAAATTCGTGTCCCAAGTCACACATATATAGGCCTTTGACAGCCATTCAAGAATCAAGTAAAAAGATGTGACTGTTGAGAATATTTTCTAAAAAAATTCTCTGGTAATCGATTACAGTATGTGTGTAATCGATTACAAGCTTTAAAATTTGAATTAAAAACGTTCAATAACTGCTGGTAATCGATTACCATATATGTGTAATCGATTACACAGTACAAATTTTAAATTCAAATTTAATGGCTGTTGTAAATCGTTTTTGGCCACTGGTAATCGATTACATCCTCTGGTAATCGATTACCAGAGAGTAAATCTGTTGAAAAAACCTTTTTAACTTAGATTTCTTGGCCAAACCTTTTGCGACTTCAATTGGAATTCCCTTCCTATTTAATATACCCTTCCTAAGATTCTAAAGACTGTCTTGATCATTCATCTTGAGTATCTTTGTCTTGAATAAATCTTTGAGAAGCATGTGATTCATGTAATCCTTTGGCATCATCAAAACATTCAGCTTGATCCTTTGTCTACAATCTCCCCCTTTTTGATGATGACAATACCTAAAATCAAGACAAGCTATACACAAGATGGTAGCACGTTCACACAACCCTTACTCCCCCTATCTTTTGGCATGTATGCCTAACTTTTGTTATTGATAAATTTCTAATAAATTTCTAATTGATTTCTAACCCATATGTGCTCTCCCAAATTCTCTCCCCCTTTGGCAACATCAAAAAGAACTAGAGCAAAACAATCAATATCCAAACATTAACATAATAAATATCCAAACAAAGCCAACCATTAAATCAAAATAAATCCATACAACGTCATAATTAACCAAAACAAAAGCGAGAATTATAATAATAGTGCAAGACTACGATAACTAGAACAAAAAGCCAAATACACGGCGATAAAACAAAGTACTAATAATACTTAACCGCTAATAAAACTAAGTTAGAATAATAACATATAATCTAAGAGGATGAAGGAGGCGGTGGTGGTGGATCAATGCAAGTTCGGATGAAGGAGACATCTTCTTCAACTCTGGTGATCCTTGATTCCATAGCATCGAACCGCATGTCAACTTGCAATTCCATGGCATCAAACTTGTCACCAACAAAAGTCTGAAGTCCATCAAACTTGTCCATAAGCCTTTGAAGAAGAGTGGAATTATCTTCAACTGGTAGGTGGCCTTCATCATCAGCGGGTGGAACGCCCTTTTTGACCCAAGAGCCATCACTCTCTTTGCGGTAACCAAAAGAAGCAATCACAGCAGCACCAATTAAAAAGGATCTCTTGATTGGAATATAAGATTCAGAATCAAGAGGAATTCCAAAATGACAAAGAAAGAGAGTAACAAGCTGTGGATATGGTAGTGGAGCATTTAATCGCAATGCCTTATGCATGCGATATCTGACTAAGTGTGCCCAGTCAAGTTGACGCCCTGTATGAAAGGCCCACATGATAATTAGATCTTCCTCAGAAACCTGGGCAAGGTTGGAAGACCGTGGAAGCAGAATACGCACAATTAAATAGTGAAGGATGCGACTTTCAAAAGCCAATGACCCGGCAAGAAGACATCCGGTCATATCCGCATTATTGGTGCAAACCAATTGGCGGGCATCATGTGCAGAGAAATCAAATTTCCAGTCGTCATTCAGTGTACCTTCAAATGGTACACCGTCACTGGTTAATTTGGTTAAGTCATGGAAGAGGGACTGGTCAATGACCATTTTTATCCCAAAAACCTCAGAAATCAGAGTGTTGTCCTGAATTTCAAGATTACAATAAAAAACTTTAACCAATTCAGGATAAATAGGCAATTGTAATGACATAAAAGGTATAAGACCTAAGTTCTGAAAGGCTTGAATGCAATCAAAGGTTTCATCAGAAAAGAATTCCATATCAATAAACTTAGGGTCGATAATGGAACGAGATGAGAAAAGATTTGAGTACCGTTTCTGCTGTTCTTCGGAAGAAAACAATGGGGAAGAGGACAATGAGGGTGGAATTGGTGCTGTGGATGCGCTAGTGGCTCCGGAACGATGAGCTCTTGAAGCCGAAGCGGAGGCGGAAGAATCCTTTCATTTCTTTGATGATTCTGCCATTTGAAGGAGTTTTTGCAGATTTCAATCGGTGAAATCAAAAGAAAAATAAAAAAGAAGAAGATTGCAAATTACGGGAGTTGATTTGATGAAGAAATGAGTGAGATACGAAGGTTTGGAGGTTTGGGAATGGAGGAACGTCGCAAGAGAAAAGGGGCTGCGCAGGGATGTCTGGAAAATGTGATATTTATAGAGCAGGACGCGTGGTAATCGATTACAAGTAATGGTAATCGATTATAGGAGGAGGCAGCCTACTGGTAATCGATTACATGAATACTGTAATCGATTACAGGCCATATGTTCTGGTGTAATCGATTACAGTATTCATGTAATCGATTACCAGAACAAAAAAAATAGCCTTTTCCTAAAAGAAAAACTTATTTCTTAAGTCTAAAAACTTATGTTATTTAAAGAGTTAATTATACTAACAAGAAAAGTAAACTAAATTAAACAAAACAAGCTTCATACTTCATCAAAAACACAATCAATCATTCATAAAAAAAATTACCTATTCAAATCACTAAGGTCTAAAAGCCCTAATTCTCTTCTTATTGAAAATAATATTTCTTTTGGGAGACGTTTTGTAAAGATATCAGCAAGCTGATTCTTTGTATCAACAAACTCTAATATACAATCTCCCTTTAGGACATGATCTCTAAGAAAATGGTGCCTAATTTCTATATGTTTGGTTCTAGAGTGTTGAACAGGGTTTTTGGATAGATTTATGGCACTAGTGTTATCACACTTAATAGGTATACGATTAAGAAGGATACCATAGTCAGATAATTGTTGCTTCATCCATAAAATCTGTGCACAACAACTGCCGGCAGAAATATATTCCGCTTCAGCAGTGGACAAAGCAACACTGTTTTGTTTTTTACTATGCCATGAGACAAGAGCGGATCCAATGAATTGACAGGTTCCACTTGTGCTTTTTCTATCAGTTTTAGATCCGGCAAAGTCAAAATCAGAATATCCTATTAAGTTATATGTTGAGTTCTTAGGATACCATAATCCTAAATTTATTGTACCTAATAGATATCTCATGATTCTCTTAACTGCACTCAAATGTGATTGTTTGGGGTTGGATTGAAACCTAGCACACATGAATACACTAAACATAATATCAGGTCTACTAGCAGATAAATAGAGAAGAGATCCGATCATACCTCGATATTGTTTCATGTCTATAGATTGACCAGATTCATCTTTATCTAAGTAACAGCTAGTGCTCATCGGTGTAGCCATGTGTTTTGCACTTTCCATCCCAAATCTTTTGATCAATTCCTTGGAGTATTTGGCTTGATTGATGAATATACCTTCTTGAGTTTGCTTGATTTGTAATCCCAGGAAGTACTTTAGTTCTCCCATCATTGACATTTCAAATTCACTTTTCATATCAAGGGAAAACTCCTTGCACAATGAATCATTAGTGGATCCAAAAATTATATCATCAACATATATTTGAACCAACAAAATATCATTGTGCTTTCTCTTTATGAACAATGTGGTATCCACTTTACCTCTAGAGAATTCTTTTTCTAGAAGAAAATTGCTTAAGCGTTCATACCACGCCCTAGGGGCTTGTTTCAAACCATAAAGAGCCTTTTGCAATTTATAAACATGATTTGGTTTATCCGGGATTTCAAAGCCTGGGGGTTGTTCAACATATACTTCTTATTGAATTAAACCATTTAGAAAAGCACTTTTAACATCCATTTGATAGAGTTTAAAATTCATTATGGATGCATATGCTAAGAGCATTCTAATGGTTTCTAATCTTGCAACTGGAGCATATGTTTCTTCATAGTCTATTCCCTCTTCTTGATTATACCCTTTTGCTACTAACCTAGCCTTATTTCTAATAATTATGCCATGTTCATCTAATTTATTTCTAAAAACCCATTTTGTTCCTATGACAGGATAATTTTTAGGTTTTTCTACTAGTTTCCGCACATTATTTCTTTCAAATTGATTCAGTTCTTCTTGCATGGAAATTATCCAGTTATCATCTACTATGGCTTCTTTTATATTTTTAGGTTCAATCATAGATACAAAAGCCATATTATTGCATAAATCTTTAAGAGAATGTCTAGTTGTTACCCCTTTTGATATATCACCAATAATGTTGTCGAGGGGATGATCTCTTGAGGCTTTCCATTCTCTTGGAAGTTCATTATTTCCTCTAGCCCCATTATCTTGAGAATCCTCATTTCTTCCTTCATCTTTTTCTTTAGAGTCATTTCCATGAATATGTGTATCTTCTAAGGAATTTGAAATATCATCTAAAAAATCCTTCCTTGGAAGAATGGCATTAGACTCATCAAAGGAAACATGTATAGACTCTTCAATTGTCATTGTTCTTTTATTATATATTCTATAAGCTTTACTATGCAGAGAATATCCAAGGAAAATACCTTCATCTGACTTAGCATCAAATTTTCCTAAGTTATCTTTTCCATTATTCAATACAAAACATTTACAACCAAAGATATGAAGATGTGAGATGTTTGGTTTTCTGCCATTGAACAATTCATATGGAGTTTTCTTTAAAATGGGTCTTATTAAAGCCCTATTTAAAATGTAGCATGCAGTGTTAACGGCTTCAGCCCAAAAGTATTTTGGAAGAGGAGTGTCATTTAATAAAGTTCTAGCAATCTCTTCCAAAGATCTATTTTTCCTTTCAACAACACCATTTTGTTGAGGGGTTCTTGGTGCAGAAAAGTTATGCTCAATCCCATGCTTATCACAAAATAATTCAAATTCTTTATTTTCAAACTCACCCCCATGATCACTCCTAATAGATATAATCTTTAGATTTTTCTTATTTTGAATGATTTTTGCAAGTTTTCTAAATGCTTGAAATGCATCATTCTTATGAGTGATAAAAAGAGTCCATGTGTATCTAGAATAATCATCAACTATAACAAGAGCATAGTAACTTCCTCCAAAACTCATGATTCTGGAAGGACCAAACAAATCCATATGAAGTAATTGTAAGGGTTGAGTAGTTGAAACAATGTTTTTAGATTTGAAAGAAACTCTAGTTTGTTTTCCTTTTTGGCATGCATCACATAGCCTATCTTTTTCAAATCTTAGTTTTGGCAAACCAACAACTAAATCTTTTGATATTAATATTAAGTGTTCCATGTTTATATGTGCAATCCGTTTATGCCACAACCATGGATCATCATCTTTACTAAGAAAACATTGATTATTATCTAGTTTTTGACTTAAGTCTATCATGTAAACATTGTTGACTCTAAACCCTATATGCTTTATATTCATATCATGTTTATGTTCAATGACACACTTTTGAGAATCAAATGATACCGGATAGCCTTTTTCACATAATTGACTCACACTAAGCAGACTATGTTTAAGACCTTCAACAAGTAGAACATTTTCAATGGAGGTTGAAGCATTTGTACCTATTTTTCCAACTCCAAGAATTCTACCTTTGTTGTTGTCACCATAAGTTACATGTCCGCTTTTCTTGGGAGAGATATGTATGAATTTTGATTTGTCTCCCGTCATATGTTTTGAGCATCCGCTATCTATGTACCACTTTTTCCTCAAGGGTTCCTACAAAATCAAGGTTGTAACTTAGGTACCCAAACTTTATTGGGTCCTTGTGTGTTAGTATGAATAAAGGATCCTTTTGGGACCCAAATCATTTTAATATTGTTACAATTTCTTCTAAAATAGCATGTAGATGTGCCATGCCCTTTTCTTCCACAGTAAAAACATGTGATAGAACTAGAATTATATTTTTGTGTGGAAGTAGAGAAGTTTTTATGAAATTTTTGTTGTTTTTCAGATTTATATCCTAGTCCAGCCTTATTAGAGACATGTCTTTGTTTTCCTAATATGACATCTAAATTATTTTTACTATAAGTAAATTTTGCAAGTGAGTTTTTCAACTCTTTGATTTCTTTTTCATACTTTTCACAACAACTACAAGAATCTGACATTTTCTTGTTAGAAATAGTAGAGATATGAACTTTTTCATTTGGTTTAGAAATTGAGACTTCATTTTTAAGATGATCTAATTCTTTGTTTAATTTTAAAATTTCATTTTCTAAATTTGAAATTGTTTTCTTTGAAGATGAAACTAACTTTGCAAGTTTAATTGACTCTTCATGCAAATCAGCAAATGCATCTTGCAATTCATCAAAAGAAATAGATAAATTGTTTGAAGATGTTACCTCTTCATTACTTTCATAACCTTTTGCCATTAGGCAGAGGTTTATTTCTTCATTTTCTGAATCTTCAGAAGATTCCATATCATTTTCATCCCATGTAATGTATGTTTTCTTCAATTTCTTTTCATTAATATTTTTCTTTTCAGACTTCTCCATCTTTTTCTTGAAGATGGGACAATCAACCCTCAGATGTCCAGGTTGATTGCACTCTGGCATACCCTAATTTCGTCCGGGGACCTTTGCTTGATGACATGCGACCTTTGTTTGGTCCTTGTAAGGTGCTTGGCACCCATCATTAGGCAATTTGTGAAATTCCGGGACATGCCGAAAAACAAAAGAAAATATTGATGCACAATCCGTAAGGTTCCGTGACACACCGGAAATCAAATGGAAGCATCGTTGCATAATTAGTGAGGTTCCGTAACATTCCGTAAGTCAAAAAGGGGATGATTATGTAATCCGCAAGGTTCCGTAACATTACGGAAAGAAAACAAGTATCGTTACGAAATTCGTAAGTTTCCGTGACTTTACGAAAAAAGAATCACAAAAAAAAAAGCAGAGGGGGGTGTACTTAGTAAAAATGGGGATGCAAATAACAACCAGGCCCACTTGGGCCCTCCAGAAGATTCCTCCAGAAGGCTGTTGCTTCTGGAGGAAGCAACCCTGCTCGCCTGGGCGAGCTGGGTGGCAAGCATCTCCCCTATTTTGCTATAAATAGGGGAGGAAGTGAAGAAGAAAAGGGTTCAGCCCCTTAGGCTCTTCTCTCTCTTTCGAATTTGCTTGGAAAAATTGTTTCCGTGAAGAAAATCTAAGCCGAGGCGCTTCCGAAACGTTTCCGTAACGTTTTCCGTGAGGAATTTCGCAAAGGTTTCGACCGTTCTTCGATGTTCTTCATTCGTTCTTCATCGTTCTTCGATCTTCAACGGGTAAGTACCTCGAACCAAGCTTTTCGATTCATTCTATGTACCCGTGGTGGTCCACATTGTGTTTCGTGTATTTTTATTCTCGTTTCATTTACTTTTTATACCTCCTTTTGACGTGCTTAAGCCATTTTATTTAAGTCATTTCTCGCTTAACCTAAAAATAAAATAAATTTCCACCGAACGTTTGAATTGTATTATCCGTTAACTTCGGTTAAAACGAATTCCGACCGTTCGGTCGTGCCGTAACCACGTTGGAAATCAAAAAGAGGTAAAATAATAATATCATAATAAAAAAATATCTTAGTAAAATAAAGCGAAAAATCAATCGGACGTTTTCTCTTTGGGATTTCTCATTCTTAATTGAATTGATTAATAACTAAAGTGAAACTAAGGCTAAAATCAACTCGCCTAGTCAAGCTCGTCCACAAAAATAGGTTTTTGAAGTTTGTCATTTCAATTTCTTACTAAGTAAAAAGGATCATTTTCAAGGTCCAACGCCTTAAAATGATCACCTCTTAAGTAAAAAAGAAATCACTTGATAAAAAAGAACTACGTAGGTCTGATTTCCTCATCGCAATTGAGGAATACGTAGGAGCAAAGGGAAACACCCTTGTCGACCACAAAAAGAGGAAAAATATAAAAAGGGTATAAAGGATATAAAGACATAAAAAGGGAACATAAAAAATCAAAGTCATGTTTGCACATTCGATTAAAGGCTGTCGTCCCTTGGGACGGACGTGTGGGGTGCTAATACCTTCCCCGTGCATAAATACAACTCCCGAACCTTTCACTTAAAAGTTCGTAGATCGCGTCTTTTCCGGTTTTTCAGACGTTTTCCTCAAATAAACGTTGGTGGCGACTTCGCGTGTATTCCTTTCGTGGAACACGCATCCCGCGAGTCACGCATCGCCCTCCCGCCGAAGAATAGGTTGCGACAGTTGGCGACTCCACTGGGGAATGTTTTTAGAGAGTTAGGCCATTTAATCTTGTGCAAAGTTTTGCCATGACTTACTCCTTTGTTGGTTTCCCTTTATTATGTTCTTGTATATATAACTCTTTGATGCTTTTAGTGCATTTTTGTATGCATGAGGTAAATATTTATTCATTTAATGCACACAAACACTAACACTATTTGCACACACGGTGAGTTGAAAAAGGGCCCTATACCCGGGTTCGTGGGAACATAAGGAGTGGAGGTGAATCCGTGATCATGCTAGGTCTCCGACTTGCTTGATTACAGTGAACCCTCATCTAGAGTTTTTCTCTTTGAAAACATATTGTTGCTAGTAGTCCCTACTGATGCAGTATGTTCTTCGAAGGGGATGATACCTCTAGAAACCATCAAGAGAGATATGACTACCTTGGGGGTTATTACTAAAAGCCTAGTTAGCTCTCTCCCTTATAGGTCCCTTAAATAGGGGCACGGAGCAAACACGCTGCGTGCCATTTTTCACACTGCCATGCATAAGTGTCATATACCCTTTTGCTTATATTCAGTGAGTATTGTCATACTATGTACATTCCCGTGTTGCGCCTTTCGCATATGCATCGCACATGGGTTCTGTCTTGATCCCCTCTGTAAACAAACCAACGAAGGGTCCGTGTCACCATTTTAAATACTTACGTTGGGGCACTTTGCTACCCCTAGACGTTGTATCTAAGAAGGAGACAGTTTCTCGGGCTCCCGTATTCGTAAATTGCATCTGTGTCATATGCATTTCTTCATACATTCATCCATTCCACCCATGATAGATGTCGGAGTTTTGATTCGCACTAGATTTTATTTCACTTTAGTAAAACATGGGATCAAGTCAAAAGCCTTCGCTTAAAAAGAGGTTCTATCAAGTCAAAATCAAGAGCTTAGAGGTCACTAGTTTACGAGAGTTGGGGCAACTAATGGGTCAACTTCAGCGGCAAGCCTTCCGCAAAGCCTATGGTAAGATTTGGGACCTAGCTAGGGTAGAAGTCTCCATGGAACCGATTGCATTCCTTGCCCAGTATTATGACCAACCCCTAAGGTGCTTCACATTTGAGGACTTCCAACTAGTGCCGACTGTGAAAGAGTTTGAAGAAATCCTGGGATGCCCACTGGGAGGAAGGAAGCCATATCTTTTCTCTGGGTTCTATCCCTCCACGACAAGAGTTGCCAAGGTAGTGATAATCTCAGCACAAGAGTTGGACCGTGTAAAGCAAAACAGAAATGGAGTAGTCGGAGTACCAAGGAAGTGTTTGGAGGAAAGGGCAAAGGCCTTGGCAAAATCAAGGCGAATGGGCTTCTTTTATTGACATCTTGACGCTTTTGATCTTTGGAGGTGTCCTCTTTCCAAATATGGAAGGGTTAGTGGACCTAGCAGTGATTGATGCTTTCCTCGCCTTTCATCATGGCAAGGAAAGCTCGGTGGTCGCCATTTTGGCCATGTATGACACGTCCGAATGGGGATGTGAAAAGAGCGGCGCAAGAATTGTTTGTTGTGCACTGGCTCTCTATGTGTGGCTGGTTTCACACCTTTTTCTCCAAGAAGGTAGGCCCGTCTATCCGCTACAAGGTCACCGCTCGTGCGTCGAAAAAGGAAAGGCGAATTGGGACCAACTCTTGGCTAGCATGGAGGGGCGTCTGTTAATTGGTTCCCTCGCTAGAAGGAAGGAAGAATGAGGATTCTATCTTCATGCGAAGGATGTCCAAATGTTCCCTTGATGGGAACAAGGGGTTGTATTAATTATAATCCCGTCCTCGCCATAAGACAACATGGCTACCCCATGAGAGGAGTGCCATCAGACGAAAGCATCACGCCTTTCATCGCACGGGGTTTCAGTGACTACAACGCAAGGGTACTCCAAGGAGTTCGCAAGGCATGGGATGCGGCATGAAGAAAGGATAGAGAGCTTAGGGGAAGCAGTAATGGGATCATCGGCGGCTATCATAAGTGGCTGAGAGTCTGGACACAAGGATTGGATTGGCTCCCAAATCTAAAGACTGTGAGAGACAATGAGGTTAAAGCTTCGGAAGAAAGTGATGAGGTACAAGCGCTAAAGGCAAAACTTGAAAGAGCCCGGGTAGTCAAAGAGAAGTTCAAGTCCATAGCTATCAAAGTCTGAAGAGAGTATGATGAACTAAGGGATGTCAATATGGCCACCGATGAAGCCTTGGAATGAGAAACCAAGAAGGCCCGAAAGGAAGAACACGACCAAAGCAAAGTTTCGAGGGGCTTTATAGGGCAGCAATAGTGAGCTCAAGCTTCGAAGTGGTGAAAGGAATCATCACGGGTCAAAGGCATGATCTTGAAGGACGAGCTAAAGGCTTGCCTTAGGTCGAAAAGAAATTTGTCCCAACAGTTAAGCGAGACTGAAGGGAATATGTGGGCCATCATCGATGAGTGCAAAGAGAAGCTAAATCTAGCGGCGACTCACGAGCAAAGGCTAGAGGATGAGTACGCCAAGATATCAGCAGAAAGGGAAGCAAGGGAAAGGGTAATTGATTCATTGCACCAAGAGGCAGCAATGAGGATGGACCAATTTGCTCTTACTTTGAACAGGAGTCAAGAACTTCCCCGATTGTTAGCCAAGGCCAAGGCAATGGCGGACACCTACTCCGCCCCCGAGGAGATCACAGACTTCTCAGCTATTGTCAGCATATGATAGACTTAATGGACCATATGATTAGAAACCGCTAGGAAGTTTGTATTGTCGCTCAGATCTTGACTAGTTATAACTTTTTGAATAAGATGAATTTATCCCACGTTTTTACTCCAAAAATCAGTGCAAATCAAGTCACTCCCGCATTTTATCTCTAGCATGCATTGTATGTTGGTCTCGTCCTTTGTCACGGGAAGCCGGAAGGTCCATATCACCTTCTTAACTGTACACATAGGGCACTGCGCCCCCAAATGCGCAAGTAAGAAGAGATAATTTTTCGGGCTCTCGTGTCCGTAAATGCATTCATATCATGCATCGCATAAACATCTCTTCATGGCATCATAATGAACATATCGTTCCTGCATTTGTCTGTTATCATATTACAGCCTCACATTTTGCATGAGTCATGGCATCATCATGCATATGCGTTCAACAAACTTTTTGATCTGCAAAATTGCATACCATTTGTTTTCATGTTTGCTCATCCTTGCGTTTTCCTCTACAAAACAAAAACAAAAAAGGGGAAGCGTGAAACTTCACACTACATTCTTAGTTGCATGTGTTAGGCACCATGAGCCAACCATGTTGGGATCATAAACCCATTTCTAAAAAAAAAAAAAAAACACACACAACGACAAAACAAAATAATTGAACATGGTACCTAATGCATGGTTAACTAGGAAATGGTGTTTCTTCGGGCATCTCAATTTCATAATTACATTTTCCATGCATAGCTTAAAGTATGCCCGAGTCATTCATCCCTATGAGATGTTGTTGAAGTATTGGCGATCAGAATTGCCATTCCTTGGATTATAGGGTTGAACCAAGCTCATGCTTTTACAAAAAGGTTCATCAAGTCAAGTTGAAATATGGAAGTAACCGTCTTGCAAAATTGGGGCAAAAGATGAATTGAGTCACATCACTGCTTCGTCTACTGCCAAACATATTTAGGATTGTTGATGTCCTTGTTACTTCCAGTTTCACCTTGACAAAGATGTCATGGATCATGTTGAAAATCTAAATTGATTCAACCCCATATCCTGCGTAAAAATTCGCAATACTTCAACTGTACATCATTCACATACATCCATGCTTTTCATTGGTTGCATTGCTCATTGCATTCTTTCCTTGAAAAAAAAAGAGAACTTAATCATTGTTATCAAAAAGAAAAGGACACGCTTTACGGCGCCCTTACCGAACTCGTGCTAGAGCTAGAGTAATGGGTGAAGCAGAGGAGGTGCAAGAGAAGATGAAGGCCGAAATGGAGGCCATGAAAGAGCAAATGGCCACAATGATGGAGGCCATGATGAGCATGAAGAAGATAATGGAAGCCAATGCGGTTATAGTTGCCGCTACTAGCGCTGTCGCTAAGGTGAACCCGATGCTCCCATCTGGCCTCAAGCAAATGAATCATCCAACCTCAAATATGGTAGGCAAAGATTTGGGAAGTGCGGATGACCCCATGATGTGCAAATTCAAAACAAGCACGCCTTCCCGGCATATGGCTTGCCTCCCAAACTATACACCACCCAATGTGGCGTACATTCCCAATGAGGATGTCAATAACTCTACTCCCATACTCATTAAGAGCCAACAACCTCAATCTGATCATGCACGTGTCTCTCGACCCATGGAGGAGACACATGAAATTCCCCACCACGATCTAGCCGACTTCGAGCCTTGCCTCGGATATGCTGCTGAAGGGCAAGCAATTGGTGGTATACCCCTACAAAACACTTTGGAGGGCCCTCAGTATCATCCACAACCACAACCCTCACGTTCCACAGCGGTTAAAAACCCTCATGACTATGGTAGAAATGGGAAAGTTGGATCATCTAGAGGAAAGGCTCAGGGCCATTGAAGGAGGTGGAGATTATGCCTTTGCTAACCTAAAAAAGTTGTTCCTAGAACCCAATATCATCACCCCTCCCAAGTTCAAGGTGCTGGACTTTGACAAGTACAAGGGGACTACTTGTCCCAAGAACCATCTAAAGATGTATTGTCAGAAGATGGGGGAATACGCAAAAGATGAGGAATTGCTGATACATTCCTTCCAAGAAAGTCTTACTGGGGTAGCTGTTACCTGGTACACTAACTTGGAACCTTCCCGAGTCCATTCTTGGAAGGACCTAATGGTTGCCTTTGTTAGGCAGTATCAGTACAATTTTGATATGGTTCCGGATAGGATGCAACTACAGAACATGTGCAAAAAGGGGGACGGATCTTTCAAAGAATACGCCCAAAGATGGAGAGACTTGGCAACTCAAGTAGCACCCCCAATAACAGAGAAAGAGATTATCACAATGATAGTAGACACGTGACCGGTGTTCTACTATGAAAAAATGGTGGGTTACACACCTACAAGTTTTACAGATTTGGACTTCGCCAGCAAAAAGATCGAAGTGGATCTGAAAAGAGGCAAATTTAATCATCCTGCTTAGACGAATTAGAAAACTGGGGCAAATAAAGAGGGTGAGGATGAGGGAGAAACCCATGCTGTGACTGCCATTCCTGTACGACCAAGTTTCCCACCAACCCAACAATGTCATTACTCAACCCTTCTCCTTACCCACCGCCTAGTTATCCACAAAGGCCATCCCTAAATCAACCACAAAGTCTGTCTACCGCACTTCCAATGACGAACACCACCTTTAGCAAAACCAAAAACACCAACCAAGAAATGAATTTTGCAGCGAGAAAGCCTGTAGAATTCACCCCAATTCCAGTGTCCTATGCTGACTTGCTCCCATATCTACTTGATAATTCAATGGTAGTCATAACCCTAGCCAAGGTTGCTCAACCTCCATTTTTCTGAGGATACGACTCGAACGCAACGTGTGCTTATCATGGAGGAGCCCCGGGGCATTCCATTGAGCATTGTATGACCCCGAAGCATAAAGTGTGAAGTCTAATTGATACGGGCTGGCTGAAATTTGAGGAGAATCGCTTGTTGAATCCTAACATTGACAAGCAACACCATACATGGGGCAATTCTGGAAGCTGTTGTTATGACTCATCAGGATTTTCAAGTTTATGCCATAAACCACAATTACAATGCTAAATGATATGGATAAAATGGACATCCTCTCACGAACACATCTTTGCTTATTCAACTTCCACCGGAATGTGAGTGTAAGCCATTGGTCTGTTTGCTCAAGCAACCTGCGCTCCTGAGTGTTGACTTCCAAGACCGTTTAATCAGAGATTACTCATCTTGCACGTTGGTGGGGGTGTCGTAAAACGAAGAGTAAAGTAAAAAAAAAAAAAAAGAGAGGACATTTGATTGACAGTGTTTTCAAGTAAAAATATAGACGTTCATGTGACCTCATTTTATCATGCCGGAAAGTTTGTCTTCTTAGAGAAGCGAGTTGTCAAGAATAGGATGTTGGACAAATGGCCTCAGTTATCTTAAGAAAGGGGGGGTTGAATTAAGATGCAAAGACTATTCCCCAATTGAACTATCACTCTTTCTTTTTGGATTAACAATGCACCCTTAACATGAATTACTCAAAAGACAAATCAAAATAAACTTCTTTAAAGCAAAAGATAAATAGCAATAAAAGAAGTTTAAAGGAAGAGAGGAATGCAAACTTGATTTATACTGGTTCGGTCACTTCCCGCGCCTATGTCCAATCCTCAAGAAACCCACTTGAGATTTTCCACTCTCTTTGTAAAACTCCTTTTACAAAGTCTGAACCACACAGGGACAACCCTTCCCTTGTATTCAAGAATCCTCTACAATAAGAGACCTTCAGTCTCTTAATCCCTTTTCAGAAGTAAGAAGAAGAGAAGAAGAAATCTCTCTTAAAAGGGATAGATTGTACAATGAAGACCAATCAAAATTCCTTATTGAATATGCAAGTGGTTGACCAAGGAATCTTTTGAGAGGATAAAGACATTTCAGTTTGGAAAAACTCTTAATCTTTTGAGAGGATAAAACTTTTTTGGGCAATGAAAACTCTCTTTAAATTCGTGTTTCCAAGTCACATAAATAGACCTTTGATGGCCGTTCATAAACCATTTGAATAGATGTGACTCCTGGGAATTATATTCTGAAAATCCCCTCTGGTAATCAATTATAAGACTGGTGTAATCGATTACAGGTTTTAAAAATTTGAATATAAACATTTTCAGCTGCTGGTAATCGATTACCAGAGAGTAAATCTCAATTTAAAATGATTTAGATAGAATTCTTTGGCCAAACCTTTTGCTTTTTCAATTTGGAAACTTCTTCCTAAGATTCTAGAGATCAACTTGATCATATATCTTGATTTTCTTGGATTCTTGGATTCTTGTCTTGAATAAAACTTAGAAGCACTTGATCCTTTAGCATCATCAAGACATCAAAACATCTTGCTTCTACATAGGAGTCATTTGACTTAAATCCATCAACTGAAAAATCCTTCAACTATTTCTCGTCCTTGGAAAATTCTTTTTGCAAGAATCAACTGCTTCTTTCATTCTTCCTCACTATGAGGCTATGAAAACAAGACAACGATGGTTACCTCATAGCCCTACACTGGGGCAATGAAAGGCACCATGCATGAGCCTCAAGTGAACCTAGGGGCAGATTAGAAGTTCTCACCCAGTAGGTTCCCAGCTACAAGGTCATCACGAAAGATAACAATTGGTACCTCAAAGCCTTACACTGGGGCAATGAGGGGCATCGTGCATGAGCCTCAAATGAACATAGGGGCCGATCAAAAGTTCTCACCCATCGATGTTTTTAACAAAAAAAAGAAGGGGACAAACCCTAGGATTTCAATGGATTGATTAAACATCAAACGACTCCATTGCCGTCACCCCAAAATGGTCAAATGACTAAATCAAACAGAACACACACTCTGAGGGAGTTCTCGGAGAGATTTGCAAAAGATAGGATAAGGTTGCATGGACTATCACCTCTTTCAAAAGGACAGTCAATTTGTGTTTTCCAAAAAAAAAAAAAAATCAAATCAAAATCAAAATCACAAAATAGGGAAAGAATGTCATGAACATTGTACAACTTTCCATTACATTGCATTGTTTCATATGAAGTCCGCATTTACCAAATTTCACGACAAAGGTTGCATGCATCTGCATCCCTAAAAATCATGTTAACTGCATAGATTTCCTACATCTAATGTCCAAATCTTGTGGATTTGGGATGACCGGCCCACTCGATGAGTCGATCTCTTGCTTTCTCATAAGGGTGGACCCTTGGGTACTTGTACCTATCACCTTGAGAGGACTACACGTCCTCGCCTTGAGAGGACTACATGTCCTCACCATTAGAGAGTTGCACGCCCTTACCTCCAGAGGACTACACGTCCTCGCCTTGAGAGGGCTACCCGCCCTCGCCTTGGGTACTAGTTACCCTCACCTTCAGAGGACTACATGTCCTCACCTTTGTAGGGCTACACACCCTCACCTTGAGAGGACTACACGTCCTCGCCAACAGAGGGTTGCACGCCCTCACCTTGAGAGAACTACACGTCCTCGCCAACAGAGGGCTGCATGCCCTCACCTTGAAGAGGACTACACGTCCTCGCAAACGGAGGGCTGCACGCCCTCACCTTTTAGAGGACTACACATCCTCGCCTTCAGAGGACTGCACGTCCTCACCTTGAGAGGACTGCATGTCCTCACCTTCGTAGGGCTACACGCCCTCACCTTTAGAGGACCACACATCCTCACCTTCAGAGGGCTACTCGCCCTCGCCATCAGAGGACTGCATGTCCTCACCTTCAGAGGGCTACACGCCCTCGCCATCAGAGGACTGCATGTCCTCACCTTCGTAGGGCTACACGCCCTCACCTTTAGAGGACCACACGTCCTCACCTTCAGAGGGCTACACGCCCTCGCCATCAGAGGACTGCATGTCCTCACCTTCAGAGGGCTACACGCCCTCGCCATCAGAGGACTGCATGTCCTCACCTTTGTAGGGCTACACGCCCTCACCTTTAGAGGACCACACGTCCTCACCTTCAGAGGGCTACACGCCCTCGCCATTAGAGGACTGCATGTCCTCACCTTCAGAGGGCTACACGCCCTCGCCATCAGAGGACTGCATGTCCTCACCTTCGTAGGGCTACACGCCCTCACCTTGAGAGGACTACACGTCCTCGCCAACAGAGGGCTGCACGCCCTCACCTTGAGAGGACTACACGTCCTCGCCAACAGAGGGCTGCACACCCTCACCTTGAGAGGACTACACGTCCTCGCCAACAGAGGGCTGCACGCCCTCACCTTGAAGAAGACTACACGTCCTCGCCAACGGAGGGCTGCACGCCCTCACCTTGAAGAGGACTACACGTCCTCGCCAACAGAGGGCTGCACGCCCTCACCTCCAGAGGACTACACATCCTCGCCTTGAGAGGGCTGCACACCCTCACCTTTAGAGGGCTGCGTGTCCTCATTTTCAGTGTGCTCCACATCCACACCTTAAGAGAATTTAAGGTCCTCTGTCCTTAAATGCTTAACCGAGACTTGCACTCCCGGTTAAGGGGCCAGTAGTTTCCTTTTAACGGTTCCTGGGCCACCCCCTGATATTGGAGGAGGGCCAACTGTGCGAGCACAACCAGAGAGGGAGGCTATCACACAGCTACTATGCATACCGGGGCAAGATTTCACCCGTGCCGCTGCAAAGAGACGAGTGCGGATCATGCGCACCAACATGACCACTCTTACACAGATATAAATGACGTTGTTACTTAGCAACATTCTGCCCAGTGATCGTAATGCCAATCTCCCCCTGCAAAAGTATCAGTTGGTCTGTGTCGTCCCGACATGGGTAAGTATGCATATGGTTCAACTGATTTCTGATACCATCTATTGTTTGCAGGGATCGCACCCACAGAGACACCCAGTGGACCAGAAGAAGTCCAACAGGGCCCTGGGATTTCCAGCTCTGGTTACGGGCCTCTGTCGGCCCTACAGGGCGCCCGTTCCCCCAAGCAAGTTCATGTCATCGTGGCATAGGTAAGTATGCACCTCCCCCAACTGATTTCTGATGTCATCTATTGTTTGCAGGGATTGTGCCCGCAAGACACCTAGTGGACCCGAAGAAGGCCAACAGGGTCTTGGAGTTGCCAGCTCTAAATATGGGTCTCTATCAGTTCTAGGGAGTGCCTATCGCCCCCAGCAAGGTCATCAGGCCCCCCTACCAATCGAGCTTTCATCAAGAAGTACTACGCCCCCAGGCAGGCGCAGGGCGAAACACCACAGCAGCATTGGGATGGCCGGTAGCGAGCAATAGACACACCGCCACCACCTCTAGAGTTCACCTCAGCTCATCCATAAAAAGGTTAGAGCGTTGCCTACGACACATGGTCAACCAATAGGCGACCAAGTCCAAAGCCAAAGGTAAGCAAAGTACTAGGTCCATGACCGACAAATCATTAGGCATCCAGCTCAAGACGTTAAAGAAGCGCTACTAGGAGGCAACCTAGTACCTTTTGAATCTATGCTTGTTATTTGATCACTTTTTATAGTAGGACGCACCTAGTTGCTCATGATCCTGGGAATTTAAATAAAACAAGCGCAAGCTCGGAAGGTAGTCATACCTCACAAAATATATATATGTATGTTTAGGTAGTGAAAATACCTTAGATATGCATGTATGTAAACAAAAAAATACTTCACAAAATATATATATGTATGTTTAGGTAGAAAGATACCTTAGATATGCATGTATGTAAACATAAAATACTTCACAAAATATATATATATGTATGTTTAGGTAGAAAGATACCTTGGATATGCATGTATATAGCAAAAATACCTTACAAAACATATATATGTATGTTTAGGTAGCAAGATACCTTGGATATGCATGTATATAGCAAAAATACCTCAAAAAAACATACACATGTTTAGGTAGCAAAATACCTCATGAAAAAAAAAAGGAAAAAAAAACAAAACAAAAACAAACAAGAAAAAGAAATAAACAATGAAAAAAAAAAGAAAAAAAAAGAGAGGAAAAAAGAAAAATAAGTTGTCTAGCTGAAAAACCAACATGCTTTTGAAAAGAGATGACTTCCAACTTTTCTTTGAAAAAATTCGCTGATCATAGCTATTTTTGGAAGAAATGTGTGTGTACACCCGAAGGGTAAACGCTGTGAAATTTCCCCGGACGCCCAAAATGGACTCGGATGAATGCACAAATTGATAAAAGAACATATTTTGGAAACATTGGGTTGATTTAAAATAGAGGAAATGAATCTTGAGCCCTAGCATCACATGACCATAAAAATTTGACACTTGAGTGTCCACATAGGTGCATGCATGACTAGTTTTGCATAAAATTTCCAAATCATCCTTTTTGCATTTGTGTCATGGAAATAATGTGGGGCATCCCTTTTATCCTTGAACCAAACCAAACCCTGACATGTATCATGTCTAGCCATTCTACAAGTCTTGAGCCGAAATCCTGACTCACCATAAACCTTGACCCAGGGTGAGAATGTCAATCCTTACCCTCGGAAGCAAAAAAAAAGGAAAGAAGGAAAATTTCCAATCAAAGAGAAAGCAAAAAAAGGAAAGAAGGAAAATTTCCAATCAAAGAGAAAGCAAAAAAGAAAAGAAAGGAAACTCCCAATCAAAGAGTGGGAGAAAGCAAAAAGAAAAGAAAGAAAATTCCCAACCAAAGAATGGGAGAAAGTAAAAAAAAGAAGGAAAGAAAGCTCCTGATCAAGGATCGAAAGAAATCAGAAGAAATGTGCAGAAAGGTCTTTGGACCGGACAATATCTGTACAATACAGAATTGTCACCAAATGAACAAAAAAAGGGAAAGGAAACCATGACCTGAAAGTGGTCTTCTCCCTTTGATTACCAACCAAAATCTTGTGCGTCAGTGACTTGTTCGCCTCGCGCAAAACCAAAAAGGAAAAGGCCAAAAACACACAAAAGCCGAAAAACCCACCAAAAGAACCCATTCCCAAGGGAAGTCCTATTGATTCATGATCACGCATGTAATTTTTGATTTGATAGGAAATAATTTGCAAAGTCAAGTCATGACATATCTATGGTTCGGAATTAGGATGAAACACTTACCTGTGCGAGATTGATACACTTTGAGTGATTTTCTTCTATTTTTGTCGAACCCGGTGTTTCCTCTAAATGGTCATTTAGAAACGAAATGCTAACATCCAAAATCTCATTTATGGTTATGGGGGGGTTTCATCAGCAGACTCTCCTTCCCCGGTAGACGCATTGTGTTTCACTCAAAAAGGCATATGCTGCTCTAATCAGTTGGAATATTTGTCTCTTTACTAAAGCATGTTTGCATTTTAGTGGAGAAAACACCGAGACTTTTTCAAGTCTCACAAGTTATCCAGAACTACGTAGGTCTGAGTTCCTCATTGGAGGATACGTAGGAGCAAGAGCCTCGCTTTTGTCGACCACACCACCTTTTGTTGCCATGACCCAAGAGCTGGTAACCTGCGGAGACACCTTACAGTTATCCGCACCTCGTCATTCAGTGACCCAAAGTGTGATTGATAAGCAGAGGCCAATGTGGTCATCTGCGCCCTTTCCGGAGATGTCAGCATCTTCCGGTGGAGACTTTTTCAAGTCTCACAAGTTATCTAGAACTACGTAGGTCTGAGTTCCTCATTGGAGGATACGTAGGAGCAAGAGCCTTGCTTTTGTCGGCCGCCCCACAATCTCTGTCATACTGACCCTGAGGTCATGTGACATGCGGAGACAAAATTTGGTCATTCCGCACCCCTTTGCCATTCAGACACAGTCGTGTCCGATGGCATGCAGAGACAAATTATGGTCATTCTGCAACCCTTTTGTCATCCAGAGGCGGCGGGCCCGATGACATGCGGAGACAAAATTTGGTCATTCCGCACCCCTTTGCCATTCAGACACAATCGTGTCCGATGGCACGCAGAGACAAATTATGGTCATTCTGCAACCCTTTTGTCATCCAGAGACGGCGGGCCCGATGACATGCGGAGACAAAATTTGGTCATTCCGCACCCCTTTGCCATTCAGACACAATCGTGTCCGATGGCACGCAGAGACAAATTATGGTCATTCTGCAACCCTTTTGTCATCCAGAGACGGCGGGCCCGATGACATGCGGAGACAAAATTTGGTCATTCTGCACCCCTTTGCCATTCAGACACAGTCGTGTCCGATGGCACGCAGAGACAAATTATGGTCATTCTGCAACCTTTTTGTCATCCAGAGGCGGCGGGCCCGATGACATGCGGAGACAAAATTTGGTCATTCCGCACCCCTTTGCCATTCAGACACAGTCGTGTCCGATGGCACGCAGAGACAAATTATGGTCATTCTGCAACCCTTTTGTCATCCAGAGGCGGCGGGCCCGATGACATGCGGAGACAAAATTTGGTCATTCCGCACCCCTTTTCCATTCAGACTCAGTTGTGTCCGATGGCACGCAGAGACAAATTATGGTCATTTTGCACCCTTCGTCAATCGTGGCCGACAAGCCCGTTGACACGCGGAGATTTACATCATCTTCCGCACTCACAAGATCTGTCATACTGACTTTTGAGTCACGCTGACGGGCGGAAATACCCGAGTGGTTATCCGTATAAACATTCTTTTGCTATCTGTAAGACAGAACGCTTGATAGCATGCAGAGACTGACATCGTCTTCTGCACCTTTTGTTCCCTCGGGAACAACAAGTCATTTGCATGCGAAAATTTTATGGTCACCCGCGACTCTCGTCAACCAAGAAGAACGAAATTAGTGTCTTATCTTTACTTTCCTTTTATCTCCAATAAAAGACAAGTAAAGAGGGGCAACTGTCATACCCTAATTTCGTCCGGGGACCTTTGCTTGATGACATGCGACCTTTGTTTGGTCCTTGTAAGGTGCTTGGCACCCATCATTAGGCAATTTGTGAAATTCCGGGACATGCCAGAAAACAAAAGAAAATATTGATGCACAATCCGTAAGGTTCCGTGACACACCGGAAATCAAATGGAAGCATCGTTGCATAATTAGTGAGGTTCTGTAACATTCCGTAAGTCAAAAAAGGGATGATTATGTAATCCGCAAGGTTCCATAACATTACGGAAAGAAAACAAGTATCGTTACGAAATTCGTAAGTTTCCGTGACTTTACGAAAAAAGAATCACAAAAAAAAAAGCAGAGGGGGTGTACTTAGTAAAAATGCGGGTGCAAATAGCAACCAGGCCCACTTGGACCCTCCAGAAGATTCCTCCAGAAGGCTGTTGCTTCTGGAGGAAGCAACCCTGCTCGCCTGGGCGAGCTGGGTGGCAAGCATCTCCCCTATTTTGCTATAAATAGGGGAGGAAGTGAAGAAGAAAAGGGTTCAGCCCCTTAGGCACTTCTCTCCCTTTCGAATTTGCTTGGAAAAATTGTTTCCGTGAAGAAAATCTAAGCCGAGGCGCTTCCGAAGCGTTTCCGTAACGTTTTCCGTGAGGAATTTCGCAAACGTTTCGACCGTTCTTCGACGTTCTTCATTCATTCTTCATCATTCTTCGATCTTCAACGGGTAAGTACCTCGAACCAAGCTTTTCGATTCATTCTATGTACCCGTGGTGGTCCATATTGTGTTTCGTGTATTTTTATTCTCGTTTCATTTACTTTTTATACCTCCTTTTGACGTGCTTAAGCCATTTTATTTAAGTCATTTCTCGCTTAACCTAAAAATAAAATAAATTTCCACCGAACGTTTGAATTGTATTATCCGTTAACTTCGGTTAAAACGAATTCCGACCGTTCGGTCGTGCCGTATCCACGTTGGAAATCAAAAAGAGGTAAAATAATAATATAATAATAAAAAAATTTCTTTTAGTAAAATAAAGCGAAAAATCAATCGGACGTTTTCGCTTTGGGATTTCTCATTCTTAATTGAATTGATTAATAACTAAAGTGAAACTAAGGCTAAAATCAACTCGCCAAGTCAAGCTCGTCCATAAAAATAGGTTTTTGAAGTTCGTCATTTCAATTTCTTACTAAGTAAAAAGGATCATTTTCAAGGTCCAACGCCTTAAAATGATCACCTCTTAAGTAAAAAAGAAATCACTTGATAAAAAAGAACTACGTAGGTCTGATTTCCTCATCGCAATTGAGGAATACGTAGGAGCAAAGGGAAACACCCTTGTCGACCACAAAAAGAGGAAAAATATAAAAAGGGTATAAAGGATATAAAGACATAAAAAGGGAACATAAAAAATCAAAGTCATGTTTGCACATTCGATTAAAGGCTGTCGTCCCTTGGGACGGACGTGTGGGGTGCTAATACCTTCCCCGTGCGTAAATACAACTCCCGAACCTTTCACTTAAAAGTTCGTAGATCGCGTCTTTTCCAGTTTTTCGGACGTTTTCCTCAAATAAACGTTGGTGGCGACTCCGCGCGTATTCCTTTCGTGGAACACGCATCCCGCGAGTCACGCGTCGCCCTCCCACCGAAGAGTAGGTTGCGACACACTCAAAGAATTTTAGTGTAGAGGATGAAGTTTCTGTCCTTCTTTTAGGTTTAAAATTGGGTCACTTTTGATTTCCTTTGACTCTCAGAAACTTGTTGAATCTTTTTACAAGCAGACTAATATCTTCATCATTATCCAAGTCAATTGAATCTTCTTTATCACTGTCTTCTTGGATTGCAGATGAGGCTTTAAGAGCGATTCCTTTCTTCTTCTTATCAGTTTCTTCATGCTGATTTAATCTTAGTAATTCCATTTCATGCTCCTGCAATTTTCCAAATAATGTAGCAAGAGACATACTAGATAAATCTTGAGATTCTGTGATGGCTGTTACTTTTGGTTGCCATTCTCTATTAAGACATCTTAAGACTTTATTTACTAGATCTTCATTTTGAAAAGTTTTTCCTAGAGATGCAAGATGATTAACTATGTGTGTGAACCTCTTTTGCATGTCTTGTATACTTTCATTTACATTCATCCTAAAAAGTTCATACTCACGAGTTAAAGTGTTTATCCTAGATCTTTTAACATCTGATGTGCCTTCATGTGTTACTTGTAGTGTATCCCACATATCCTTAGCACTTTTACAATTTGAAACCCTAAAGTATTCATCTATTCCTAAGGCAGCTGTAATAATATTTTTGGCCTTTAAATTATATTGTACTAATCTTCTTTCTTCCTCAGTCCAATCTGCTCTAGGTTTTTCTATTGTTGCACTTCCGGCTATTATAGAGGGAACATAAGGTCCTTGTTCTATGGCTTCCCAAATATTTAAATCTATTGCCTCTATAAAGATTTGCATGCGGGTTTTCCAGTAGTGGTAACCCACTCCATTAAAGATGGGAGGTCTATTTATAGAATTTCCCTCGGGAAACAAGTAGTTTGATGAGGCCATAATTCTTGAAGCTTCTAAACTTTATACAAGAATGAAGCTCTGATACCACTTGTTGGACAAGTGGCCTCAGATATCTTAAGAAGGGGGGGGGGGGGGGTTGAATTAAGATATAACAACTTATTTCCCCAATTAAAATTCTATTTCACTTTCTATTCAAGTTATAAATTCCCTTAATAATGAATTTCTTAAATATTGATTCAAATAGAACAATTTGAATATGAATATAAAACAATAATAAATAAAGGAGTTTAAGGGAAGAGAAAATGCAAACTCAGATTTATATTGGTTCGGCCACACCCTTGTGCCTACGTCCAGTCCCCAAGCAACCCGTTTGAGAGTTCCACTATCTTGTAAATTCCTTTTACAAGTTCTAAACACACAAGGACAACCCTTCCTTTGTGTTTAGAATTCTTTCACAACAAGAGACCCTCGGTCTCTTAATCCCTTTTCAGAATGAAGAAGAAGAAAAGAAGAAATCTCTCTTTAAAGAGATTGATTGAACAATTTGAGCACTCAAATAATTCCTTATTGAATCACAAGTAATTTGGCCAAGGAATTTTTAAGAGGATAAAACGATTTGCTTTTTAAGAGGATAAGACCTTTTTGTTCTGAAAAACTCTTAGCAAATTCGTGTCCCAAGTCACACATATATAGGCCTTTGACAGCCATTCAAGAATCAAGTAAAAAGATGTGACTGTTGAGAATATTTTCTGAAAAACTTCTCTGGTAATCGATTACAGTATGTGTGTAATTGATTACAAGCTTTAAAATTTGAATTAAAAACGTTCAATAACTGCTGGTAATCGATTACCATATATGTGTAATCGATTACACAGTACAAATTTTGAATTCAAATTTAATAGCTGTTGTAAATCATTTTTGGCCACTGGTAATCGATTACATCCTCTGGTAATCGATTACCAGAGAGTAAATCTGTTGAAAAAACCTTTTTAACTTAGATTTCTTGGCCAAACCTTTTGCGACTTCAATTGGAATTCCCTTCCTATTTAATATACCCTTCCTAAGATTCTAAAGACTGTCTTGATCATTCGTCTTGAATATCTTTGTCTTGAATAAATCTTTGAGAAGCATGTGATTCATGTAATCCTTTGGCATCATCAAAACATTCAGCTTGATCCTTTGTCTACAAAACCTTCGCTCATTTTAAAATTGAAATTTAATTAGTAGTTAGAAAAAACCATTAAGAAAAACCTCGGCTCATTCGAGGACACAGGTGAGTAGTTAGAATGATTTAAAATGGTTAAGAAAAGCCTTGGCTCATTTTGGTAATGCATCCACCTCCTGATTATAGACATTTGATAAAATAGTTATTTGATAAATTTTAATTAATTATTTTTAAAAATAATTACATATCATAAACAATAATATGTTAGCCCTTTTAATTATGAAGTTATACCAGGCAATTTTCGTGCATTTCACTCCCCTCCCTTGTACATTATTTCTTTCCTTTCAAACAAATGCACCCTAAATTATCCTATCTTGAAACAAAATATTATTGGTTAGAGTAGTAGTGGACTAAATCTGTTAAGTAAGGTTTATATTATGGTTTTCTGCTCCATGCCTAGGAAAGACAATTTAAGATTTTTATATAGTTTTGAGCTTCGTAAACTCACGCATAAGAGCTTGAAGTTGGTCTTCTTAGAGTATACTTAACTTTGTTATTTTTGTAATATTTAGCATTTTTAAAAAAATAAGATTGAACGTGAATGTTACAAATCAAGTTGATCCGTAAGGTTCTTTCGGATCATGTTGATCCGAAAGAACCTTATGGATCAACTCTATCCGTAAACTGTCTGAACAACGTTTACGGATCAAGTTGATCCGTAAACTGTCTGAATATGCATTTTAAAAATTGCTAAATCTGAATTTGGTGTGTTTTTGTTTCTGAAATTTGCTGCTTACTTCATCAAGGCTATTTTTTTTTGTCACAAGGTGTTCATTTGAACTCTGAACAACGTGAGTACTTTATATATTCGACGATTTTTTTTTTCAACGTTTAGTATTACTTTGGTAGAAGAGTAAATATTACCTATAATTTGGATCATTCTTATTAGATTGTTGTCACAATTTTTTTTTACCTTAGTCACAATTTGGTTGTAAATAATGAGATGTTGACATATAGATAAATAGTATATATTGATTAGCATGAATTATGATTATATATAGATATATTCTCTTTCAGGGAAATGAATGAATGAGAAATTAATAAAATATTATTTTCCTTTTATTTTTTTATAGTCTTTAATAGTGTTTTTCTTAGGAGTAGATTAGCATAGTTTTTTGCTCTCTATCAAGTCACTAATACTAAATGTTGCATTTTGCTTTGTTCTTCACGCATGTACATTATTTATGGTATTATAAAGGGGTTAATCTTTCAAGCACTATGGAAACCTTGTTATTTTGTCAAAGTAAATTGATGTTAATTTACAGCGAGAGGTGATAATCTTACCAAATTTAAGGTAGTAATTGTGAACATTCCACTAGCCGCAATAATCGAATCTTTGGATTCCTTGATAATTATTGATTTCTTGCACCCTTGGGAACAAAGTTATAACTATTGGTTCATGTAATTGATGATTAGAGATATTTTCCAAACATATGATAATGACAATTTTCTTCATTTAAAAAATTCCAAAAGATACCTAGTGCTTGTCTGAAATTATCCAAATATTGGCATAACTATTGGCTCACATTTGTTGCAATTGCTCATCACTATTGGTTCCTTTTGTGTTCCCATTTTCTCATCCTTTGTTTTTCACCCTGTCATTCCTTATGCCACCCCTATGACACGTCTGCCTTGCTGCACTTAAAAAAATCCTCCCCATGACACCCTCTCATTCCATCTTTCTCATATTCAGTCACTCAACCGTGCTTTCAATGATTTTAATCATTCTCATTTGTCATCTGGCTTTGGTGGGTTTGTGAGACTCACGCATGCCAACTTGTCTGATTCTAACTTTGAAGGGGATATTCCTTCCCAAATCTCTCACCTTTCCAAATCAGTGTCATTTATAAGCAATGCATATATCTTAATTTCAAAGTGAATATCCTTTTTCTACCAAGTAGTGCTTGAAAAAAGATAATGCTTATATGCGTTAGACCAATGAAATTTGAGAGAATGAAATCAATGATGGAATTTGTGGTACTCATTTGTAGATCATGGTTAGGACCAGAGGATTAGGTCGTGCCTTAGGTCACGTTACTGGCAGAGGTGTGGGCAGAGGAGATCATGATGATTCTGATGATGCTTCGCAGTGTCGACGACCTACTGCATCCGCAAGAAGGCAGCAAGTACTTGTGACTGCGGTGCACGATGAGCCAGTGGTCCCTGTGCCAGATGTAGAGACTGACGTATTCTCGAATGACCCGATGGCACCATCTGATGTAAAGGACATTGGGGCAGACATTCCTGCAGACACAGGCGCGCAGGCTACTGAGGATGAGCATGAGGGATTTCCAGGTGGTCCAAGCGACCCATCCGTGCTGACCCAGTATGCGGGTCACGTTGCTTGCAGCGTATGGACGGGAGAGGTATTTATAATATTTATTTTTAGTTACTTGTTAATTATACTTTAAGATTGAAATTAGTTTTCCTTTAAATGATGATTTTAACGAATTTTGCGTTCCTTTATACTTCAATTCAGGAGCGTCCTGAGTTGAAGTTATCCTCTCACAGGAGGAAGATCCATAGTTTAGGCAGGCATGTCCCTGCCATTGAGAGACTAGTTGCTGGGACAGGACTAAGTCCTCTGATCACATGTTCGGTAGACACTAGCGATCGGGGACTTTTGTCCTCGTTTGTCGAGCGGTGGCACCAGGAGACGTCTAGTTTCCATCTCCCTGTGGGAGAGCTGACGATCACCCTGGATGACGTCTCTTCACTTCTACATCTGTCTGTGGTTGGCGACTTGCAATACCTTTCAGCCCTTACACATGGATGATGCGGTTAAGATGTTGGTGGACTTATTGATGGTCTCTGCAGAGGCTGCCAGGGCTGAGAAAGGGTAGTGTTGTGGATCGTACGTACGCCTGCAATGGGTACGTGATATCTACGAGCGTCGATGCCAGGCAGGTCATTGGACAGTTGTGGCTCGCGCATATCTTCTCCATCTTCTGGGTTGCACTCTGTTTGCTAACAAGAGTGCAACCAATGTGCATGTTGTGTATTTGGAGGCCCTTCGTGACCTCAGTCAGACCGGGAGGTACGCCTGGGGAGTAGCTGCTCTGGTACGACCAACTGAACGATGCCTCTATCAGCAGTAGCCAACAGCTTGGCGGTTAGATCACACTGCTGCAGGTAACAAACATGTCTTTCATTCGTTGAGGTTCAACAATGTTTAACCTTATATTTTGTTAGACTTTCATTATTAATGTTTATCATTTTGATGTTACCTTTGTAGTGTTGGATATACGAGCACTTTCCCTCAGTCGCGGAGTCCACTGCTGATCAAGACTACAACGAGGATTCACCGTGTGCCTATAGGTGGATTGCGACGAAGAAGACCATGAAGAGCATACGTACACTGGCATACAGGGAGCGCCTGGATCAACTCCGGATTTCGGATGTTTGTTGGATCCCATATGGGGAGCACCGACCGGTCCGGGACTTCCATTTGATTTCATGCTATTCCGGTCTCCTGCGCTGGGGACCCGTTGCTGTGTATTACCGACCAGAGAGGGTCGTGCGGCAGTTTGGATACACCCAGACCATTCCTGCTTCGTCTGTTGATTCATGGGTGTCGTATGATGATATACACGACAGTTGGATGCACTACTCGGATCATATGGTTCCAGCAGGTGAGGTGTGTGTTGTGCTAGGTCAGTGTGCCAGCGACTACATGGACTAGTTCTTCCGCATCTCGCATCCTTTCATGACACCAAGCCAGACATCAGATCCTCTGCCAGATGGTCATGCTTTGCAACCCCGAGTCGTCCCTCAGGCCCCACAGACAGATATCCTTCACGTGCCGGAGCCAGGAGCATCGTCTACATCTGCGAGGCCCGCTGTGAAGGAGCCTAGACATGCAGTGGTAAGTAATACTAATAATTTATGTCAATATTTTCATGATAATTTGTGTAATCTATTTGTTTTGTATTTAACAGGAAGTTTGCTATGGGATTGCTAAGAGGTTGGAGCGCCATCTGAGCCTAGGGGTGGTCACGCTAGGCTCTTCGACACATGAGGTGATCGAAGAATGCCTCAGGATGGCCAAGAGTGTTACACAGGACCAACTAGTATATGTTAGGTCTCGACGCAGGCGGCGCACGGATCAGGCATAGTTTATTTACACATTTTATATTGATATTCGATGTATATATAGATATTGTACTTGAACCCATTTCATTAGTAATGTTGGTTTTATTTATTTCCATTAGTAATGTTAGTTTTATTTATTTCCATTGATTGTGTATTCCCTTTGCCTAATCTAGCTTATAAAATTTTATAATTTCCGTATTTTTTAATTAGAATTTTATAATTAGGCGTAACATTAATATTTTATTTAAATAAAAGATGTGGTGCTGAGGGAGAATGTTTAATTAGAGTGTGGGAATCATGATGTACTTATCTAAGTATTAAGAACCACAAAATCTTGAGTCTTACAACTAATTTAATGAATCTAATTTTGAATTATTTGTGGAAAGGGTGTAGAAAAGAATAAATCAAACAAAAAAAGGAAATTGAAATAAAGAAGTTGAAAACATGGACACACATGCTTAAAAAACTTCTAATTAAAAAAAATTATAATTTAATTCTATCAAATTAAAAAAATATTTTTTTTTAATTTCTCTCCTAAGATAAAAATTCGTATTTATATTTTATAATTTTATAATTAGGCGTAACATTTATATTTTATTTTAAGAGACTAAAAAATAAAACCTTGTAATTTGAGAGACTAAAAAATAAAACCTTCTCATTTGAAGCATTATACATCATATTAAATTAATAATTGACTCATATAATTTATTTATTTTCTTCATTTCCATATTTTGCATCAGAGTTAAATGTACTTTGTTAAATATTTTTAATTAGTTCAACATTAAATTATTTTTAATTGATGACAAAATATATTTTAATTAAATTTAAATTTCATATTAGTTTCTTTTAAAAAAATGAACTACTCGAGTATAAATAATTAATTGTTATTTTTCGATTGTTGTAGTTTTTTTTTATATTTAAAATAAAATTGCAAGATTGACAAAAAAAAGTAAAAGTAGTAGAAATCAAATTTAACAGAGAACGACAAGTGATCTTCCATTTCTAGAAAAAAAAACAATTATGCGATACATGAATTCAAACAGTACATTAACTTCAACATAGTCGAACGAAATTAAATTTGCATCAAATACTACAACTAACTCATGCTAATTTTGTGATAAGGACAACTCGTCTTCCATTTTCGGTACAGGTTTATTGAAAACAACTAAAATTTCTATTGGCCGAATCTTTTTCCAGTAGTTAGACTCAATCAACACCTTCATCACGTCATCGTTGGTTTTGAGTTCAATTATTTCGAATTTTATAACTTTTTCTGAATACTCATGGTGACTTGGTTTCCGAAAAAACAATCATCTTACCATTTGTGTTTCATCAATACCATAAGGGGAATCCCACGAGGCGCAACTTGCTTGATCAAATCCTTCAGTTCATCCATGGTACATCCGGTGAGAATGTCAAACTTTTTGGGATTTTTTCCTGTGAACGAGTAACCAACAAATTCATTTTGGCGTGACATGTTCCACCTCCCATTGTAATATAGCAAGGCATCATGAGTAGGGGTCATAATAGCTTCAAGTAAGTTTAAAATACCATCTAGGATTCTAGCAATGCTACATAATAACTCAATCAGACCAACAAACGAAAGTTCATGATTACACATTAACATTGTGTTAACATCAGCATCATCTTTCAGTTGTATACATTGAAACCGAAATTGATTACCTGCATATGTCGGTTAGCTTAAGGGTATTGTGTATTCTGGTTTTTAACATTTGAAAATCACACCCGTTAGGTACTCGAATGGAAACTGGAGTGGAAGCTTGAAAGGAAACACCACTGTCATTGTGAACAATGGATCCATTTGGAAAAATAAAACCTAATGTGAAGTTCACAACTGTCGACTACTTGTCTCTCCCAAGAATGCCATAGTTTTTTGTAAGAGTTGGGTTACGACTGAAACTTGTGGTTTTTTACAGTGTTAGGTTGTGTCATATATATAGATGAGTTTTAATATCAGTGCTGCACTTTTTAAGGATGAAAAATACGTATGCACATGCTTTCTATATGTGTTGTCAACTACGCCAATGACGTGACATGCTTTAGCTTGCATCAGATCTGCATGTGTAGTCATGCTGTGCAAGGTCCTTTCACGTGCTTTATGTTAATGCAGACAAAAATTTATCATACATGTTGTTTCACAATGTGTTGTCAACTCAGACAACGATATATCATACATGCTTTTTTAGAATTAAGTAATAATTTTGTTGTGGACGTAACAAATATAGAAAGGCACATAAATGTGAATATCCAATTCAAAACGATCAGTCATTATAAATTACATGTTCAATCATCATTTATGTCAAAATAGTCTCTCTTGAACATCACGAAGCTCTTGTAATGCTACATTATGCTAATATATGGATTTGGCCACGACTTCGCCTACAGATGACAATTGCTAGACCATAACAATGCTATAGACGGTAAGGGACAATGTTCATTTAAATAAACCCGTTGTACATGCGAAAAAAGTGTTAACTCAATCCTACAAAACTCATTGCATAAATATAAAAAAAAAACACTTCATATCTACAATGTACCTCAACAAAATGATTGTCATACACATGACTGATACAAATTATGCGATGCAATGAAGAATTTGCCAGCGGTTGACTTCTTAGAGGAAAAAATGTCGTGCTTTGTTATTTAGACAAGGATACAACGATTACGTTATACCTTGATGTAATGACATGTCTCATGTCCGTTATATCCATCCACTTATCCGTAGTCACCTGAATGAAACAAATATACACGTCAAACTTAATTTCAAAGTTAAGTCTTAAAACTCAAATACATAAATTACATACCTTGGTTAACCCATCAACAAGTAGTGACATCCTTAATTCCTCAAATCTCTCCGTTCCACCAAAGAGCTTGATATAGTCTTCTGAGAATTTGACAAGTTCTTTAAGCAGATAGTTGCGAACCCCCGACCAAGAGTCTTGACCCATACCTAATAAACTGGCAACCGACCGATATCCACAATTACCATCTGCTTTGACATCAACAATCTTATCAATGAAGTCGTGCATAAATGGCTGAAACTGGTCCAACATAGGCATCATCGTTCTTCGATTCGGTTGCTCAGAGGATGATGCAGTACGCCTCACTGACGAATTGCTATTTTGCATAGATTCAAAGGCATCTACGTACTCCTAGTAAGATGGATCGCGCTTTGTTGACCTTGGGTTCCTGCTCATAGCTTTCTTCGGTGCCCCCTTTGTGTTAACCTTTGCTGGAGGAGGACACATCAAATTCTGATCAGGGTATGCAATTTCCCAAAGTTTAGTCTTCAAAGTAAACTTGCCACAAACATCAAGTTCTTCGAATCTTTTGGATATTGTTTCCATTACTTCCTTGATGCTTACCTTGGGCTTAGATAACCCTTGGTTTGAAAAACTGAGTCTCCTCCAGAACATATGGATTGAATCTAGTGGGATGCAACCACTAACATATTTGGATAGCTCACAAGCACAAGAAAGACTAAGCGTGGTTCTCACCACGAACCACAACTTAAGGGATTCTTGCCAGCATAGTCATCATGCTCTAATTCAACAACAATCTGATTTAAAGCATACCTTGAAACCATTCCAAGAAGCCTCCTGTTTAGGGTATTTTGAACACATGTCCAACAACATGTGTACTTGTTTCAAATGATGCTTTAATCTCCGTGTGCTGCAACGTAATCATGTTGTTCATGGAATCCCATGCACTGCATAAGTCTCCAATGCTATTTTGTAACAGTCTTTTTAAAGACGAGTGAGCAGATTCAACCATACATTTCAAATACACAAATAAAAATAAACATATACAATAATACAATTCCATAAATTTGTCAACATCAATAGAAATAGTTGAACAGTTTCATACCTTTTTGTTGTTGTGTTTCCTAAGTGCATCACCTTATTAGTCCAGGCGGAAACAAATTTTTCCTTGTGTGGTATTATCCATGTTTCCTTGACATAGTCAACAAACATTGGCCAAGGTGCGCAAGCCATTTTGAACTTCTTCAGGCATTCATCAAACTATTGTTCTGAAGGACAATCAGTCAGACATCCCCAGCAATCCATGACATAATCCTAAGCATTTTTTTGCGCAATTAGTGATTTACATTTGGCCTTCATATTCTTGTTTATGTGAAAGCTGCACAACAAATTTGTGCATTCAGGAAATACATCCTTCATTGCATTCATCAATGCTTGGTCTCTGTCAGTGAAAATAACTCCAGGGAGGGCATCACGCTTTTAAAAAAGGCCTTGGAAGCGTTGTAAAGCCCAGACCAAATTATTAATGCATTCACCCTCCACATATGCAAAACCAGCAGAGAATGTCATCCCAGTCGATGTCACCCCAACAAAATCAAGCAATGGGAGTCTGTATCAGTTAGTTTTGTAGGTGTTGTCTATCAAAAACACCAAATTACATGCGTTGACTAACTTCACTGCATAAGGGTGACACCAAAAGATATCACGAACCACGTCTTCATCCTTTATTCTATGTCAATGAATATACTGATCATGTTGAAGAAGCTTCATCAGATGTTGCATTTCAAGATCGCTTCCTCTTATGGAAGAACGGAATGTACTTCTTGCATTGTATATCTGTTT
Organism: Glycine soja; assembly: GCF_004193775.1. Taxonomy (NCBI): domain Eukaryota; kingdom Viridiplantae; phylum Streptophyta; class Magnoliopsida; order Fabales; family Fabaceae; genus Glycine; species Glycine soja. The sequence continues at coordinate 24,827,455 of NC_041007.1, read as the reverse complement.
AATGGTCATACAACTATTGGCATTGTATTCCTTCAGAGTTAGTAGAATGTTTCTTGGCTTCACCATGGACTTCGTCATATCAGCAATAGTTGTTTTTTCAACTTTAGTCAATCGTCCCGCATATGGATGTCCAACTAATGACTTGGTCAATTCATGATTATGCACTCCACAAATCAACTTTACCATCCAGCCTTCTCCTCCAACCACTGGCTTGCAACGAAGCTTGAAGGGACACCCCCATTTCCTAGTCCCAGTGTCTCTTCTGATAAATTCTTTTTTCCTACACCTATACTCGACACTCCTTTCACAGCCAATTAACAGAAATGTAGTCCTTCCTCTACTACCTGTGTTTGTGTCCAACCTTAAAATCACCGCCACAAATCCATTTTCATGAACAACGGATCGAGCCCACCATAAAGCATCCTCTCAGCACTCAAACACCTACAAAGCAATCCACATAATTTAAGTTTTCTACCAGTATTCATTTTATTAAATCTGTGACAAACATTAACATTGTAACCTGAGAAGTATTAAACGCATCCAAACAATCAACATGTGGTTCATTCGCACCACATGCTTCTTCATTTTCATAATCCATATCCGCTCGTTCAGACATTATTTCATACATCCACTCATCTTCATCCATCTCACCAACTCAAACAAAAAATGGTCATACAAACAAATTAATAATTTTTAAAAAATGGAAACTGAATTCAAAAAACATCACACTTTAAAAATAGTTACTCTTCTTACGGATCAAGTTGATCCGTAAGTCACTTACGGATCAACTCTTACGGTTCAACTTGATCCGTAAGTAATATGTACATCCGCAACATAGCCACCACCTTTTGCGTACCTTGTTTGCCGCCGCCAACCACCGCAACGCACCTTCACCTTCACCGCACCAACCGTTCATAACGAACCAACGAACCCGAGACAATGCCACACGAAAATCATAAAAACAGAGAAAAATAGCGAACAAAAATGATAGTTGTGAAGCGCAGGAAAAAAAAGAAGCTTTTATAAGGAAAAAAAATCAAGGGCATTTTTGGTAATTAAAATTTTACTGGGTGCACTAGGTGTTAGACAAGTGGCCTCAGTTATCTTAAGAAGGGGGGGTTGAATTAAGATATCCCAAAATACTTCCCCAATTAAAAATCTATTTCACTTTCTTTTCAAGTTATAAATTCCCTTAACAATGAACTTCTTAAATATTAATTCAAATAAAACAATTTGAATATGAATATAAAGCAATAATAAACAAAGGAGATTAAGGGAAGAGAAAGTGCAAACTCAGATTTATACTGGTTCGGCCACACCCTTGTGCCTACGTCCAGTCCCCAAGCAACCCGCTTGAGAGTTCCACTATCTTGTAAATTCCTTTTACAAGTTCTAAACACACAAGGACAATCCTTCCTTTGTGTTTAGAATTCCTTTACAACAAGAGACCCACGGTCTCTTAATCCCTTAGAGAATGAGGAGAAGAAGAAGAATGAATCTCTCCAGAAAGAGATAGATTTTACAGATTGAGCACTCAAATAATTCCTTAATGAATTGCAATTGAATTGGCCAAGGAATTTTTAAGAGGATAGAATGATTTTTTCTCTTTGAGAGGATAAACACTTGTTGTTCTGAAAAACTCTGTCAAAATCGTGTCTCAAGTCACATATATATAGGCCTATGATAGCCATTTAATAACCACATAAAAAGATGTGACTGTTGAGAATGTTTTCTGAAAAACTCCTCTGGTAATCGATTACAATAAGTGTGTAATCGATTACACTCTTTAAAATTTGAATTAAAACGTTCAGAAACTGTTGGTAATCGATTACCATATATGTGTAATCGATTACACAATGCAAATTTTGAATTCAAATTTTAATAGCTGTTGTAAATCAGTTTTGGCCACTGGTAATCGATTACATCCTCTGGTAATCGATTACCAGAGAGTAAATTTATTGAAAAAGACTTTTTTAACTTAAAATTCTTGGCCAAACCTTTTGCGATTTCAATTGGAATTCCCTTCCTATTTAATATCCTTTCTAAGACTCTATAGACTGTCTTGATCATCCATCTTGAATATCTCTAATTACTTTGTCTTGAGTAAATCTTTGAGAAGCATATGATTCATGTAATCCTTTGGCATCATCAAAACATTCAGCTTGATCCTTTGTCTACAATCTCCCCTTTTTTGATGATGACAATACCTGAAATCAAGACAAGCTATATACAAGATGATAGCACGTTCACAGAACCCTTACTCCCCCTATCTTTTGGCATGTATGCCTAATTGATTTCTAACCCATATGTGTTCTCCCAAGTTCTCTCCCCCCTTTGGCAACATCAAAAAGAACTAGATCAAAACAATCAATATCCAAACATTAACACAATAAATATCCAAACAAAGCCAACCATTAAATTGAAATAAATCCATACAGCGTCATAATTAACCAAAACAAAGGCGAGAATTATAATAATAGTGCAAGACTAGAACAAAAAGCCAAATACATGGCGATAAAGCAAAGTACTAATAATATTTGACTACTAATTAAACTAAGTTAGAATAATAACATATAATCTAAGAGGATGAAGGAGGCGGTGGTGGTGGATCAAAGCAAGTTCGGATGAAGGAGACATCTTCTTCAACCCTAGTGATCCTTGATTCCATAGCATCGAACCGCATGTCAACTTGCAATTCCATGGCATCAAACTTGTCACCAACAAAAGTCTGAAGTCCATCAAACTTGTCCATAAGCCTTTGAAGAAGAGTGGAATTATCTTCAACTGGTATGTGGCCTTCATCATCAGCAGGTGGAACACCCTTTTTGATACCACTTGTTAGACAAGTGGCCTCAGTTATCTGCAGGTGGAACAAGCTTTTTGACCCAAGAGCCATCACGCTCTTTGCGGTAACCAAAAGAAGCAATCACAGCAGCACCAATTAAAAAAGATCGCTTGATTGGAACATAAGGTTCAGAATCAAGAGGAATTTGAAAATGGCAGAAAAAGAGAGTGAAAAGCCGTGGATATGGTAATGGAGCATTTAATCGCAATGCCTTATGCATGCGATATCTGATTAAGTGTGCCCAGTCAAGTTGACGCCCTGTATGAAAGGCCCACATGATAATTAGATCTTCCTCAGAAACCTGGGCAAGGTTGGAAGACCGTGGAAGCAGAATACGCACAATTAAATAGTGAAGGATGCGGCTTTCAAAAGCCAATGATCCGGCAAGAAGACGTCCGATCATATCCGCATTGTTGGTGCAAACCAACTGGCGGGCATCATGGGCAGAGAAATCAAATTTCCAGTCGTCATTCAGTGTACCTTTAAATGGTACACCGTCACTGGGTAATTTGGTTAAGTCATGGAAAAGGGACTGGTCAATGACCATTTTTATCCCAAAAATTTCAGAAATCAAGATTACAATAAAAAGCTTTAACCAATTCAGGAAAAATAGGCAATTGTAATGACATAAAAGGTAGAAGACCTAAGTTCTGAAAGGCTTGAATGCAATCAAAGGTTTCAGCAGAAAAGAATTCCATATCAATAAACTTAGGGTCGATAATGGAACGAGATGAGAAAAGATTGGAGTACCGTTTCTGCTGTTCATCGGAAGAAAACACTGGGGAAGAGGACAATGAGGGTGGAATTGGTGCTGTGGATGCGCTAGTGCCTCCAGAACGATGAGCTCTTGAAGCCGAAGCGGAGGCGGAAGAACCCTTTCGTTTCTTTGACGATTCTGCCATTTGAGGGAGTTTTTGCAGATTTTAATCGGTGAAATCAAAAGAAAAATGAAAAAGAAGAAGATTGCAATTTACGGGAGTTGATTTGATGAAGAAATGAGTGAGATAGGAAGGTTTGGAGGTTTGGAAATGGAGGTACGGCGCAAGGAGGAAGGGGTTGCGCAGGAGATTCTGAAAACGTGATATTTATAGAGCAGGACGCGTGGTAATCGATTACAAGTAATGGTAATCGATTACAGGAGGAGGTAGCCTACAGGTAATCGATTACATGAATACTGTAATCGATTACAGGCCATCTGTTCTGGTGTAATCGATTACAGTATTCATGTAATCGATTACCAGAACAAAAAAAATAGCCTTTTCCTAAAAGAAAACTTATTTCTTAAGTCTAAAAACTTATGTTATTTAAAGAGTTAATTATACTAACAAGAAAAGTAAACTAAATTAAACAAAACAAGCGTCATACTTCATCAAAAACACAATCAATCATTCATAAAAAAAATTACCTATTCAAATCACTAAGGTCTAAAATCCCTAATTCTCTTCTTATTGAAAATAATATTTCTTTTGGGAGAGGTTTTGTAAAGATATCAGCAAGCTGATTCTTTGTATCAACAAACTCTAATATACAATCTCCCTTTAGGACATGATCTCTAAGAAAATGGTGCCTAATTTCTATATGTTTGGTTCTAGAGTGTTGAACAGGGTTTTTGGATAGATTTATGGCACTAGTGTTATCACACTTAATAGGTATACGATCAAGAAGGATACCATAGTCAGATAATTGTTGCTTCATCCATAAAATCTGTGCACAACAACTGCCGACAGAAATATATTCCGCTTCAGCAGTGGACAAAGCAACACTGTTTTGTTTCTTACTATGCCATGAGACAAGAGCGGATCCAATGAATTGACAGGTTCCACTTGTGCTTTTTCTATCAGTTTTAGATCCGGCAAAGTCAGAATCAGAATATCCTATTAAGTTACATGTTGAGTTCTTAGGATACCATAATCCTAAATTTATTGTACCTAATAGATATCTCATGATTCTCTTAACTGCACTCAAATGTGATTGTTTGGGGTTGGATTGAAACCTAGCACACATGAATACACTAAACATAATATCAGGCCTACTAGCAGATAAATAGAGAAGAGATCCAATCATACCTCGATACTGTTTCATGTCTATAGATTGACCAGATTCATCTTTATCTAAGTAACAGCTAGTGCTCATCGGTGTAGCCATGTGTTTTGCACTTTCCATCCCAAATCTTTTTATTAATTCCTTGCAGTACTTGGCTTGATTGATGAATATACCTTCTTGAGTTTGCTTGATTTGTAATCCCAGGAAGTACTTTAGTTCTCCCATCATTAACATTTCAAATTCACTTTTCATATCAAGGGAAAACTCCTTGCACAATGAATCATTAGTGGATCCAAAAATTATATCATCAACATATATTTGAACCAACAAAATATCATTATGTTTTCTCTTTATGAATAATGTGGTATCCACTTTACCTCTAGAGAATTCTTTTTCTAGAAGAAAATTACTTAAGCGTTCATACCAAGCCCTAGGGTTTGTTTCAAACCATAAAGAGCCTTTTGCAATTTATAAACATGATTTGGTTTATCCGGGATTTCAAAGCCTGGGGGTTGTTCAACATATACTTCTTCTTGAACTAAACCATTTAGAAAAGCACTTTTAACATCCATTTGATAGAGTTTAAAATTCATTATGGATGCATATGCTAAGAGCATTCTAATGGCTTCTAATCTTGCAACTGGAGCATATGTTTCTTCATAGTCTATTCCCTCTTCTTGATTATACCCTTTTGCAACTAACCTAGCCTTATTTCTAATAATTATGCCATGTTAATCTAATTTATTTCTAAAAACCCATTTTGTTCCTATGACAGGATAATTTTCAGATTTTTCTACTAGTTTCCACACATTATTTCTTTCAAATTGATTCAGTTCTTCTTGCATGACAATGATCCAGTTATCATCTATTATGGCTTCTTTTATATTTTTAGGTTCAATCATAGATACAAAAGCCATATTATTGCATAAATCTTTAAGAGAATGTCTAGTTGTTACCCCTTTTGAGATATCACCAATAATGTTGTCGAGGGGATGATCTCTTGAAGCTTTCCATTCTCTTGGAAGTTCATCATTTGATTTGACTTCTTCTGGAGGATCTTCATTGTTTCCTTTATCATTTCCTTTGGAATCTTGTTCATGAATATTCATATGTTCTAAAGAATCTGCAATATCATCTAGCATATTCTTTCTTGACAAGATAACATTAGATTCATCAAAGGTAACATGAATGGATTCCTCGATATTCATAGTTCTTTTATTATATATCCTATATGCTTTGCTTTGTAATGAATATCCAAGAAAAATACCTTCATCAGATTTTGCATCGAATTTTCCTAGATTATCTTTACCATTATTAAGCACAAAGCACTTGCAACCAAAAACATGTAGATGAGAAATATTAGGTTTTCTACCATTATATAACTCATATGGGGTTTTCTTTAAAATGGGTCTTATCAAGGCCCTATTCATGATGTAACATGCAGTATTGACAGCTTCAGCCCAAAAATACTTTGGAAGAGAAGTATCATTTAATAAAGTTCTTGCAATTTCTTCCAATGACCTATTTTTCCTCTCAACAACTCCATTTTGTTGAGGGGTTCTAGGTGCAGAAAAATTGTGTTCAATACCATGTTCATCACAGAATAATTCAAAATCTTTATTTTCAAATTCACCCCCATGATCACTTCTAATGGATGCAATCTTGAGATTTTTCTTGTTTTGTATGACTTTTGCAAGTTTTCTAAATGCTTGGAATGAATCACTTTTATGTGTAATAAATAATGTCCAAGTATATCTAGAGAAATCATCAACTATAACTAGAGCATAGTAATTTCCTCCAAAACTCATGGTTCTAGATGGACCAAATAAATCCATATGCAATAATTGTAAGGGTTGAGTGGTTGAAACAACATTTTTAGGTTTGAATGAGACTCTTGTTTGTTTGCCCTTTTGACATGCATCACATAATTTATCTTTTTCAAATTTCAATTTAGGCAAACCAACTACTAAATCTTTTGAAATTAATTTATTTAAGTGATCCATGTTTATGTGAGCAATTCTTTTATGCCATAACCATGGATCATCATCTTTGCTAAGAAAGCAATGATTGTTTTCTAGTTTTATGCTTAAGTCTATCATGTAAACATTATTGACTCTATGTCCTACATGCTTTATATTAATGTCATGCTTATGTTCTATAAGACATTTTTGAGAATCAAATGATACTAGATAGCCTTTGTCGCATAATTGACTAACGCTAAGCAGGTTGTGCTTAAGGCCTTCAACAAGTAGAACATTTTCAATGGAGTTTGAAGAATTTGTACCTATTTTACCAACTCCAAGGATTCTACCTTTGTTGTTGTCACCATATGTTACGTGCCCACTTTTCTTTGGAGAGATATGTGTAAAATTTGATGCATCTCCAGTCATATGTTTTGAGCATCCGCTATCTATGTACCACTTCTTCCTCAAAGACACCTACATATCAAATTTTTGACTTAGGTACCCAAACTTTATTGGGTCCTTGCATGTTAGTATAAACTGAGGATCCTTTTGGGACCCATATCATTTTAATGTTGTAATTTTTCTTGAAGTAGCAAGTTGATATGTCATGTCCTCTTCTTCCACAGTAAAAACAAGTTATATAATTACATTTTTGTGTGGAAGTAGAAAAGTTTTTATAAAACTTTTGTTGTTTTTCAGATTTATACCCTAGTCCATTCTTATTGGAAACATATCTTTGTTTACTTAATATGACATCTAAATTATTTTTACTATAAGAAAATTTAGCAAGTGAATTTTTTAACTCTTTAATTTCTTTTTCATATTTTTCACAACAACTACAAGGATCTGATAGTTTCTTGTCAGAAATAGTGGAGATATTAACTTTTTCATTTATTTTAGAAATTGAGACTTCATTTCTAAGATGATCTAATTCTTTGTTTAATTTTGAGATTTCATTTTCTAAATTTGAAATTGTTTTCTTTGAAGATGAAACTAATTTTGCAAGTTTAATTGATTCTTTATGCAGATCAGCAAATGCTTCTTGCAATTCATCAAAAGAAATAGATAAGTTATTTGAAGATGTTACCTCTTCATCACTTTCGTAACTTTTAGCAATAAGGCAGAGATTTATCTCTTCATTTTCTGAATCTTCAGAAGATTCCATATCATTTTCATCCCATGTGATGTATGCTTTCTTCAGTTTCTTTTCACTAAGATTTTTCTTTTCAGATTTCTCCATCTTTTTCTTGAAGATGGGACAATTAACCCTCAGATGTCCAGGTTGATTACATTCAAAGCATTTTAAAGTAGAGGATGAAGTTTATGTCCTTCTCTTTGATTTAAAATTGGGTCGCCTCTGATTTCCTCTTACTTTAAGAAACTTGTTGAATCTTTTTACAAAAAGACTTAGATCATCATCATCATCTGGATCATTTTCGTGATCACTTTCTTCTTGAATTGAGGATGATGCTTTAAGAGCAATTCCTTTCTTTTTCTTGTCATTTTCTTCATGTTGGTGTAATCTCAATAATTCCATCTCGTGTTCCTGCAACTTTCCAAATAAAGTGGCAAGGGACATGTTAGACAAATCTCTTGATTCAGTAATGGCCGTTACTTTGGGTTGCCATTCTCTACTTAAACATCTTAACACCTTGTTTATGAGATCCTCATTTTGAAATTCTTTACCTAAGGCTGCTAGATGATTTACTATATGTGTAAATCTCTTTTGCATGCTTTGAATATTTTCATTTGCATTCATTCTAAATAATTCATACTCATGAGTTAGTGCATTTATCCTAGATCTTTTAACATCTGTAGTTCCTTCATGTGTTAATCGAAGAGTGTCCCACATTTCCTTAGCACTCTTACAATTTGAACCCTGAAATATTCATCCATTCCCAGGGCAGATGTTATTATGTTTTTGGCTTTTAAATTGTATTGTACTCGTTTTCTATCCTCTTCAGACCATCTATCTCTAGGTTTTTCTATAGTTATACTTTCACTTGATGAACTGCCATCTATTGTAATTCTTTCTACTGTGGTGGATATATAAGGCCCTATTTCTATGGCTTCCCAAATATTTAGGTCTATTGCCTCAATAAAAATTTGCATTCGAGTTTTCCAATAATGGTAACCCTCTCCATTAAAGATTGGAGGTCTATTGATAGAATTCCCTTCTGGAAATAAGGAGTTTGCTGAGGCCATCTTTTTCTTGAAGCTTCAAAACTTTATACAAGAATGAAGCTCTGATACCACTTGTTAGACAAGTGGCCTCAGTTATCTTAAGAAGGGGGGGTTGAATTAAGATATCCCAAAATACTTCCCCAATTAAAAATCTATTTCACTTTCTTTTCAAGTTATAAATTCCCTTAACAATGAACTTCTTAAATATTAATTCAAATAAAACAATTTGAATATGAATATAAAGCAATAATAAACAAAGGAGATTAAGGGAAGAGAAAGTGCAAACTCAGATTTATACTGATTCGGCCACACCCTTGTGCCTACATCCAGTCTTCAAGCAACCCGCTTGAGAGTTCCACTATCTTGTAAATTCCTTTTACAAGTTCTAAACACACAAGGACAATCCTTCCTTTGTGTTTAGAATTCCTTTACAACAAGAGACCCACAGTCTCTTAATCCCTTAAAGAATGAGGAGAAGAAGAAGAATGAATCTCTCTAGAAAGAGATAGATTTTACAGATTGAGCACTCAAATAATTCCTTAATGAATTGCAATTGAATTGGCCAAGGAATTTTTAAGAGGATAGAATGATTTTTGCTCTTTGAGAGGATAAACACTTGTTGTTCTGAAAAACTCTATCAAAATCGTGTCTCAAGTCACATATATATAGGCCTATGATAGCCATTTAATAACCACATAAAAAGATGTGACTGTTGAGAATGTTTTCTGAAAAACTCCTCTGGTAATCGATTACAATAAGTGTGTAATCGATTACACTCTTTAAAATTTGAATTAAAACGTTCAGAAACTGCTGATAATCGATTACCATATATGTGTAATCGATTACACAGTGCAAATTTTGAATTCAAATTTTAATAGCTGTTGTAAATCAGTTTTGGCCACTGATAATCGATTACATCCTCTGGTAATCGATTACCAGAGAGTAAATTTGTTGAAAAAGACTTTTTTAACTTAAAATTCTTGGCCAAACCTTTTGCAATTTCAATTGGAATTCCCTTCCTATTTAATATCCTTTCTAAGACTCTATAGACTGTCTTGATCATCCATCTTGAATATCTCTAATTACTTTGTCTTGAGTAAATCTTTGAGAAGCATATGATTCATGTAATCCTTTGGCATCATCAAAACATTCAGCTTGATCCTTTGTCTACACTAGGAGCACCTAGCAGCACTCAAAAAGGAGGTGTGAAAGGATGAAACCCATCATGGCCAGGAGCCTTATAAGAGCTCATAGCAAAAATGGTGTTTTTAATTTCCTGAATAGTCATGTTGGGCAAGCTTAGAAGATACCTCATGCCCAGTGGTTAAGCCTTAGAATTATTTATTTGGATAGCTAAAAAATATTGGAAATTATTTAGATTTATAAAATAAATAATCGATAATTCTTTATAAAATAAATATTATATAAAATACTATTATAAAACTCAAAATTATATGAACAGTATTTACTTAACTGTTAAAATTATAATCAATTTCATTGTAAAATTCTTTGTCAATTTTTATTTATTTTATTAATTTGATTTTGATATTGTTGTGTTTATTTAATGTTCACAGGATTATTTGAGAAGATTATTGAAGGTTGATAACATTTTTTTTTAGTTTTAACTGCCAGAAAATTTAAAACCAAACAACCACGTCATGCCATTGAAGCTAACAAAAGAAAGTAAGGAACTAAAAGCAGCACAGGAAAATATTGAGATTTTGACCAATAAATTTTGAGACGAAAAATAAAAATCATAAAATGACTGAAAACATAATTATTTTTTTCATACTCTCATGATGGAAAATCCCGAGAGGGCGAGAGGAAAAAGTATCTTGAGTAATACAGGAAACGTCTTTCCCTGCACCTTATATTACAGTCATGAAGAAGCATCCCAAAATGGTGGATGCAGGGATGATCCTGAATACAAGTTTCTTAAACGGAGATATACGGTTAATTTAATAATAAAGGAAGAAGGGAAGGGAGAAAGATGCCGTAAGTTCGAATCTCCTTGCTAACAAAAACTAAAAGCTAACATTTGCTGATTAAAAAAAATAACAAGTTCCTTAAACTAAACAAACCAAATTGCCTCAAAAGTCAAAGCCACATAGTTTTTTTCCTCACCAAGTAATGGGATCAACGAGGATTAACAAGTTCATCATTCAACAGAAACAAACATGACAGGTAAACAGGATTGCAAGGGAAAATAAACCACTTTGTGCCCTCATTTAAGGAGAGTCTTCACAATTGATTTGACATTGAGCTTCTTGAGGTCAGTATAAGACTGTCCACAGCCCACAAACATGACAGGAGCTCCAGATATGTAAACCATTGAAAGTGCAGCTCCCACCTAATAAAGGGAACCATAGTAAACCAATAACTATTCATGATCAAACAAGATCCATATCATATGTCAACCCCAAAATTCATATCTCCTTGCAATTTTAGAATTCATGTACCTTATCATCTATGGTGTCAAATTTCGTGAGCAAGATCCCATCAATCAATCTTGGATTAGGTGATGTTGCAAGGTCAGCTAATTTCTGCAGTGAATGTGAAATAATTGAGGTTAAATAAAAAAAAAAAATTTGACACATTGTCAATGTGAAGATGTTTGCACTGTTAACAATTACAAATAATAATCTTAAATGAAACTTTTAACGTAATTATTACAAAAGTCAATAGTTTTCAATTATACAACAATCCATGATTGAGGGTGAATCTTGGCACAGCGATAAAGTTGTGCCTTGGTGACCCTCCCATATACAATGATAAGGCTGCATACAATGACCCTCCCATATACCTTCGCTTAGTGAAGAGCCTTTGGGCAATGGGGTACGTTAGTTGTTTATATAACAATCCATGATTAATTGGATGATACTGGCAGTATAAAATATCTTTACAGAGTCAGTATATTCTAATTTATTTCATAAAATAAGGAAAACAGCAATAGCGGGGCAATATTGAGCAAAATATAGAATCAAACCTGATTGAACTTTGAAAGCTGATCAACAGCGTCATTACCAACCAGTGCTTCTCCAACAAATAAGACTAGATCTGGATTGTTAAGGTAGATGAGTTTTGACAGTGCTCTCATAAGTGGTTCATTATCCTGAAAACCAGCAGCCACATATCAGATGAAAAGAAAAGCATTCAAATAAATAAACACCTTCTAACATTATGCATATGGTTCTCCATCCCACTAATATGTATGATTCATGACTTTCAGTGTTGTGCAATAAAAGAGAAGAACAAAAACAATGTGTCATTGATTGGAGTTGCCTCCATTTGTACTTCATATATATATGACTCAAAACATCTGACAAAATAATCAAACTCTTATCCAGAATAGTAACTACATTAATACCTGCATACGACCAGCTGTATCAACGAGAACCACATCCGAACCATTGCGTGAAGCTTCTTGAATTGCTTCTTTTGCCACAACGGCAGGATCTTTCTCATAGCCCTTCTCAAATATAGGGATCTGAAACAAGGAAATTATAAGAACATATGCCTCTAGTTAAAAGCTTTGCCATGAACGAAGAAAATAAGAATATGCAAGTTAAAGAACTACACTAATATTTAAGCAGTAAAATCAATATAAACCTGAAGTCTTCGAGCATGGGTCCGCAGCTGCTCAACAGCCCCTGATCGAAATGTGTCACAAGCAGCCATCATAACACTGACCTTGTGCTGCAAAAGCCAGTAAGCAACCTACAAGGTGACACAAAATAAGCCAACCTTTTCCAGTTAAAAAGCATGCCCTATGTATGGAATCTCAATTATATTGGAGATACAATATGATTTACTTCACCTTAGCTAGATTAGTAGATTTTCCAACACCATTAACACCAACAAATACAACAACATATGGTTTCCTTTGCTCCTTGGCAGCATGCACATCTCTCAGTATATCAATAGAGCGTCTAGGAGTTAAAATTCGAATAAGAGCTTCTTCCATAGCCGCCTACATTAATATTTTTAACTATACTATTAGTATGAATATGTTAGGAACCAAGAATTGAAATGAGAAAGAAAAGAAAGGATTCTATTGACTAGTAAGAAAAGAACAAAAAATAGGAGAGAAAACTCTCCTCCAAGGTTTTCCCCTTCACAAAGGATTAATGCTCAATCTACAAATGATTAGATCCCCTTCTCTCCTATCTTTCTTCCCTTATTTATATCTAATAAACCCCTCTAATTAACTAACTAACCCCTTAACTAATTAACAAAAATCCTAACTGTAGTAACTAACTCATTAATAGTCTAACCAATCTTAACTTTCTCTTCTCTTTATATCCTAACAATAATACACCCCTCGTAAAAATCAACCTTGTCCTCAAGGTTGGAATTTAAAAACTAGAATTGCACACAGAAACTTCCTCAAGTTTTCTCTGATTGTTGGAAGACAACTGTGCCCCTTGTAGCTTTAACTGGGAACGACCCACTGCCCTTACAGGCAAACTGAGGTCCAGCAGCTTTTGCTAGGAACCAAGAATTGAAATGAGAAAGAAAAAGGATTTTATTGACTAGTAAGAAAATTTCAGAAAATAGGAGAGAAAACTCTCCAAGGGTTTCCCCCTTCACAAAGGATTTCTCCTTTCACAAAGAGCTAATGCTCAATCTACAAATGATAAGATCCCCCTCTCTCCTATCCTTCTTCTCCTATTTATATCTAATAAACCCCTCCAACTAACTAACTAACCCCTTAACTAACTAATCAACATCCTAACTATAGTAATTAACTCATTAATAGTCTAACCATCTAAACTAACTTTCCCTTCTCCTTATATCCTAACAGAATGTATACAAGTGAATTCATAAAGTAAAGGCAGCCCTAAATGTAGATACGAAAGAAGATAGAAACAAACATGCACTGTTGAAGATATCCTTGTAAATGAAGCCAGCTTTTTTCCTTCAAGACTTGCTGCCACTGATTCACAGAGTTTCTCAGCTATCTCCTCAGCCTACAAGAAACATGGAATGCAAACAATATTAGCTAGGTAAATGACCCAAGATTAAGATATACTCCATTTGGACTCAATTATAAGCAACAAAAAAAATGGACTCAAATATAAGTAATTTTAATTACTTCCGCCCCTATTTAATGATATCATCCCACAAATACCCTTAAATTCAGATTCTATTTTCAATTACTTTAATTCAATATATAAAGTTCCAATGAAGGATAAATGAGGAAATGTGATTAGTAAATTTCATTTCAATGACATTAAATACTTTCTTAATTTTTCTTATATTTGAGTCCGGATGATGTACAAAGGAAAAAGAAAAGAAAGATAATGTTGTTGAGTGTTGAGTAGAAACACATACCACATTCTTGGTCATGAGCCTATCCTTTAGAGCTTTTAAAGCTGGTTCTAAGTCTGACTTCTCTAAATTTGCCTTCCCTGCAATACTGCACAAGGGATTATGTGAAAATATTCTAATTAGTTGTTTCAGAGAAAAGATGAAAATAAAAACAAGATAAAAAAAGGTAAAAATTAAACTATAAGTTTTAATTTAGTCTGCCAAGGGCAGAAGGCGCAAAAGTTATTTGAATCCAAATAACACGAAATGCTTAAGAATGACATGTGGATTTTTTTCCTTCATTAAATAGCTTCTATAAGAATAAGTTGTAGAATTCCACATTTCACTGTTTTTTATTTAAGAACTTGATGGCAAGGTATAAGGAACATGATCTAAGTTTGGTCTTTAAAAGAGTTCTTAACAGAACTAAAGAAGATAAAAGAGAGAAAGAACTTTAGAATCAGAAGTTATTACTATGATTGGGTAACTGATTTCTGTTACAAAGAGAAGTATTTATAGAGTTCTAGAAGGGTTAGTTATCACTAACGAACCTTCTAACTAACTGTTAACTAACACTGACACTTAACTAACTGAGTAACTAACTCAGTGACAAACATAGTTAAGTGAGTGTGCAGTTGAATACTGCACCTCCCATAATACTACTCTAATACCCCCCACCCCCCCTCAAACTCAAGGTGGTTGAGTCTTTGAAACAGACTCAATCACATTGAGTTTGGTCCTCAGAAAACTGAATCTAGTAGGAGATAGGGGTTTAGTTAAAGCATCTTCCCATTGGTCAATAGCAGGGATATGATGTCCAATAAGCTGCTTAATCAACACTTTTTCCCTAACAAAAAAGACATCTATCTCCATAAGCTTCGTTCTGTCATGGAGAACAAGATTATGGGCAATGGCCACAACACTTTGATTGTCACAAAACATGATGGGAGTGTAGAAAGAAACTTGAAGTTCAGTCAACAGTGTTTGGATCCAAGATATTTCAGCAGTGGTCTGAGCTAGACTGTGGTATTCTGCCTCTGTGCTAGACCTAGCAACCACTTGCTGCTTGCAGGACCACCAGAAGATGAGATTTGAGCCAAAATATATTGCTGCACCGGAAGTGGATCTTCTATCATCAATATCTGAAGCCCAATCTGCATCACAGAGGGCCATCAGAGTGTAGGTCTGGCTTGAGGCAGCAGGCTTTAGATGCAGACCATGAAGAACAGTACCCTTCAAGTACCTTAAAATTCTCTTGACTGCAATCCAGTCAGGTTCTGATGAATTAGCCATAAATTGACAGACTTTATTCACTGACAAAATGCTCTGGTCTAGTAATAGTCAAGTATTGAAGAGCCCCAACCACAGATCTGTAGAGAGTTGGAACAGAAAAAGGTTCTGAGCCTGATTTAGTCAGCTTGCAACTAGAAGCCATAGGGGAAGCAATGGATTGAGCTTCTGCCATACTGGTTTTCTGCAATAAATCTCTGATATATTGGCTTTGAGTAAGCAGAATTGATTTGTCGGCCAGAGTCTTCACCCCTATTCCAAGAAAATAATCTAACAAACCAAGCTGTTTGAGAGAGAATTTTGAATTCAACTGAGAGGTAAGATGCTAAATTAAAGGAATAGAACTTCCAGTAATTGTAATATCATCAACATACACAAGAAGATATATAGTGTGCGATTGGGTCTTGTAAATGAACAAAGAGGGATTACATTTACTTGCCACAAACCCGAACTGAAGTAAGGTAGTCTGAAGCCTTTCAAACCATTGCCAGGGAGCCTGCTTGAGGCCATAAAGAGCTCTGTTTAGTTTACATACCAGAGAAGAACTAGTGTCTTGAAATCCTGGTGGTTGAGACATATACACAGTCTCATGGAGTAATCCATTCAGAAAAGCATTGTTGACATTCAGCTGAGCTAGTTGCCACTGATTAGTTAGTACCAAAGACAAAATAAGTCTGATTGTCAAAGGTTTCAGAACAGGAGAGAAAGTCTCAGAGAAGTCAAAACCAGCCACTTGATTAAAACCTTAGCAACTAATCTAGCTTTGTACTAGTTAATAGAACCATCTGCATTTTCTTTGACTCTGAAAACCCACTTACACCCAATGGGTTTTCTGTCTGGTGGCTGAGGAACCAGACTCCTAGTATTATTCCTCATCAAAGCTTCATACTCATGCTGCATGGCAGAGATCCAATTTGGATCTGTTAAGGCTTGCTTAACAGATTTGGGTCCACAATGAACCAACACAAGAGTGGGGTTAACTCTTGGTAAATGAATTCCAGACTTTGATCTGGTTTGCATGGGATGTATATTTGGTGGTCTGTGAGGTGAAGTGGGAGGAAGAGATGAGGATGTGGATTCTGAGCTGGTTACTAAAGGGTGAGACTGTTCAGTGGGAACAGTAGTGGATGGTTGGGGTGTATTGGATGCTGGAATGGAAGGATCAACATTAGACTGATCTGTTTGTGCAGTATGGGAAGACTGAACAGAATCAGAACTAGGCTGAGGATTAGTTGAGGTAGGTTGTGGTAAATTTGAGGGTTGTGTAATGGGAATAGGAGGAAAGTAATGCTGAGTTAAAGAAGAGTTAGACTGACTAGAAGGAGAGGAGGACTCAAATAGGTCAGCATAAGGAAACTTTGACTTATTGAAGATCACATCTTTAGAGATATAAACTCTTCTAGAGGGAGACAGACATTTATACCCTTTGGAGATGTAGAATATCCCAAAAAGATACATTCATGAGACCAAAAGTCTAATTTGTGGTTGTTGTAAGGTCTGAGCAAGGGAAAGCAAGAGCACCCAAAGGTTTTGAGGAAACTGTAATCAGGAAACTTTTAAAACAACACATGATAAGGTATTTCAAACTTAAGGGATATTGTAGGTAATCTATTTATCAAGTATAGAGCTGTGCAAAAAGCAGAATCCCAAAATTTGAGAGGTAAAGAAGCATGATGAAGGTTAGACCTAACTCCACTATACGTCTGTGTTTTCTTTCCACAACCCCATTTTGATGATGGGTGAGGGGACAAATAAGTCTGTTGAATACCACAATCAGCCAAAAAGGATTTTAATGGTGTAAATTCCCCTCCCCAATCAGTTTGAAGGCTTTTGATTTTGGAATTAAACTGTAATTCTGCCATAGCCTTAAACTTTTGAAAGACATTTGAGGTTTCAGATTTGGTTTTGAGAAGATAAATCCAAGTAAACCTAGAATATGCATCAACAAAGGTTATATAGTATGAAAAACCATTGATTGAGGAAACATGGGCAGGGTCCCAAAGATCACTGAAAATTAACTCTAGGGGAGAAGTGTAAACAGATTCAGAAGGAAAGGAAGGAAGTCTATGAGACTTGCCCACCGCACAAGCTGAACAAAAACTCAGAATTTTTATTAGATGTAGGTATTTTACAGTGTTGAAAGACTAATTGCCATAGTTGCGAAACCCGGTTCGGCCCAGCCGGTCGGACCGGTTCATCCGGGACCCAGTGACATAATCGGGCCGGTTTCGCTATTGAACCGCTCATTCATGTGACCCGGGATGACCCGACCAAACCCAGCCGGTTTTGTGGAAACCCGGTGACCCGGCCGGTTTTAAAAACTCGAATTGGGTTGTGCACATTAAAAAAAATAATGGGAGTGCAGAAAGTTTATCCGCACTCTTTTTGTTTATTGGAAAACTGGACTTTTGGCTCATTTTGTTTATTGAAAACTGGACTTATGTTTTAATTTAGGTAGTTGCTATTTACACTCTCTTTATTACTAATACACTTCACTTGTGTTATCAACTTTAATACTTCAATTATTATTTTGGATTTTGGAGTATGGAATTATGGATAGATTTTTCTTAATCAAGTAATGTTAATGTTAGTTATATACTTATATATAATATATACATATATAATTTAAATTTTTTTAATATAGAACAAGTCAAACCGGACTAATTACTGGCCCACCGGTTGGACCATTGATCCACTAATCCACTACCTCGATCGGGCCAATGACCGGATTGAATTTCACAACTATGCTAATTACAGTACATGAGAATTAGGATGACCAAGACGATCATGCCATAGAGACCTAGTACTAGTACATGGATTTACAATGAACTTTTCAGACCTATTGCATGAAGTCACATAAGACTTTTCAAAAGTTGAAATACAAGCAAGAGCAAAAGAAGCAAACACAAGATGATGAAGCTTGATGTTGGAGAAGCTGTAAAGACCATCAGGACCAACATTACCTTGAAGCAAGACCTCATTGGTTACCTGAGATTTCACAGCACAATTTAGGATGAAACTCAAAAAAGACTCTATTATCTTTAGCAAACTGGCTGACACTAATAAGGTTTTTAGTGATATGAGGCACATTCAATAGATGATGAAGAGATAAAGAGATTTTAGTATTATAGAGAGAGATAAAGGAGGAAGAACCAGAGGAACAAATGGGCAAACCTTGACCATTGCCAATGAAAATTAGATCAGGTCCTTCAAAAGGCTCAATTTGTTGAATATTTTGAAACTCTCCAGTTACATGAAAGGAGGCACCTGAATCTGGAATCCAATTGTTATTTGTGGAAGTCGTGATTAGGGACCTTGGTTAATAAAGCACTAGGGTTGGGGTTACTTCCAGAATTAGCAGACTTGTAATTGTTATTGGTCCAGACATTTGAGGGACGAGAATCACCATAATACAGCCCAGAATTAGGGTCAGCACTACTCTGACCAGAAGCACTATTGTACTGATTCTGAGGCTTATAATTCTGCGAGGTAGGATCACGAAGAACTAAAGAGGAATTTGGCTGATAGTTTTCATCAAAGAGAAAATGACAAACAGAAGCAGTGTGCCCATACTTGTAATGCACTTCACATTTAAAATTGGTGAAGCAGCCTGCACCACAACCATGGCCACTGCCACCACGACAACCACCATTGCAGTTAAAACCACCACTGTAACTACCTCCACGGCTAGAACCCCCACGAAAATTGGAGAAGCTTTCAGGATCCTATTTGTTTGCCACCTGAGTTAGATTAATTGAGGAAGAATCAGAGAAAGATTGCTTGAACTTGTTCAAGCGCAATTCATGAGCCAATAAAAACGCCTCAAGTTGATCAATAGGCTGGGGTTCAAATTTGCTTTCAATAATCACAATAATCAGATGATAATCCGGCGAAAGACCTTTAAGAATAGAATCAATATGCTCTTGAAGCATAATCAGGCTTCCAACGGAAGCAAGAGAATCAGAAATTGCTCGAATCTGCGACAGAAACTCATGCATCGATTTGCCTGCAAGTGTCGTAGCTCGAAGCTGAGTGCGAAGTTGACGAGCTGTGGCTATCGTTTGCTTGTGAAAATAATCATGAATGTGTTCCCAAACCTCATAGGAGTGGGTGCATCCTAGAACTCGCGATAAAATCGATGTAGAGAGTGTCGATTGAAGCCATGTGAGGAGCGCTTGATCATGTTGCTCCCAACTTTCATATGCTGGATTCTCAATGCCAGCGTCACCATCATCTTCAGAGAGGAAGAAGAGCGGAATCTGTGGATTTGCTACAAATGGCTGAAGTCGATGGGACTTGATAACTGGTTCAAGCTTGTGAGAAATTGAATTCAGGAACAAAGAAGCAGAAAGCAATGCATTCTGTTGTGACGCTATTGATGATCGTCACCGAGCTCTAGATACCATAAAAGAGTTCTTAACAGAACTGAAGAAGATAAAAGATAAAGAGTAAAAGAGAGAAAGAACTTTAGAATCAGAAGTTGTTTTTATGATTGGGTAACTGATTTCTGTTACAAAGAGAAGTATTTATAGAGTTCTAGAACAATTAGTTATTACTGACTCTTAACTAACTGAGTGACTAACTCAGTGACTAACATAGTTAAGTGAGTGTGCAGTTGAATACTGCACCTCCCTTTATACTACTCTAATAGTCGTATGCTTAATGTCAGTAAACATCAGGAAGAGGGAACAGGAAGCAAGACAAACTTCCCTTGATTATCCAAAATGGAACTTGATTCGTCATGTAAGAGGATGAAATTTCAAGAACAAGAATAACAACTTTATTTTGTTCCCCTCCTCTACCCAATTCTTAAATTTTCTAATAAAGTGATAGAACACCTAATTCCATTACAATTTACAAAGTGAACTAAGAGGATTTAGTGAAGATACATGCATATAAAGTGCCAAATATTGCATGATACAGAGCTGATTTCTCACCTATAAGGCTCCAATTGAAGAAAATTTACAGAACACAATTTTATTAGCAACACAATATTCCAGCAAAACTAGTAACACAATACTGCACAAACTGATAGTAATATACAGTTACATATAGATTTTGAAGACTTCCAGCATGAAACAAACAAACCCATAGGTCAATAGTAATACAGCATATACGTTAAACTACAGATAGTTTCAGCAAGATATTCAGACAACTTAACAAAAAGATAAGCAATGACCCTAGGCAAGATATATTAGAATACAGGGTAGTCTTACCTCTGGAACATGGATGAAAACCAACCCTTGCTTTTGGCATCAGGCTTTCTGTTCTTCCCTGCATCCTCCTCATCCTCGTCCTCCTCTTCCTGCTCACTTTCACTGCTAACAATCTCTTCTTTATCCATCATACTTTCACCTTGATCAGCAGCCACAACAAAATCTATGTTCCTCTCCCCATCCTCACCGGAATGATCGGTAAAGTCCAGTTTAGTTTCTGTAGTTGCAGCTTCATCCCAAACTCTATTTTTCTTCGTGACTTTTTTGTTTGGCTCTGCCTTGGAGGCCTTGGCAACAACAGTATCAGTCTTCTTCCCACCTTTGGTCCTAAGCTTCTGAAGCTTATGTACATCAAAAGCCCCAACATTGGGACTTCCATTATGTCTACCATTCACATCCCTACTCAGGTTAGTATCTTTAGCAACAAGAAAATTTCCATTGGAGTGTCCATTCTCCAACTTCCGCTTGCCATCGTCGCCATCCGCACCACCACCACTCTTCTTCTTCTTATTCCCTCCCTCAAATCCAGATTTATCATTCCCCTGCACCTGCTTCTTCGCATTCCCGGCAACAGGATTTGAATTCGACCGCTTCAAATCCTCGGTGCGAGCCAGGGCCTCCATCTTCAGCTGCCTAAAGGTCTCATCGAAATCGGGGTATGCAGTCGTTTTGGGATCATAAACTTGCGAAAACTCGCGCTTCACCATAGCAAGCAGATCCTCCACATATAAGAGGTGAAGGATCCGTTGGTAAACAGCCACAAAAACAAGACCAAGATCATTGTGGAAGGTCCACTTGAGGGTGTAGGAAGCACCAGGGGCATCATAATTGTATGCTGCCGCACCAGATCGCTCCTCCAAAAGACAGGAACGGATCAAGGTATCGATAGGTGAACCTTTCAGAGCGTTCCCAAGTTCCTTACAAGTCCAGAGGATTAACCCTCCTCTTGTAAATATCAGTAACTGTTCTAACATCCTTGAAAACTTCCAATTTTTTCCTGTTGATCAATCAATAGTAAATAAATAAGAGGAAAAATAACAGCAAATTTTCGGGTTCGGAAAAACCTAGAATCCAACAAGATCACGGGAAAAACATGCTCGAGTTCGTTTGAGGTCGTGTGTCGTGTGGATTGATGATTACGTTGGACTAATCGAGAAAAAAAAGAAATTCGATTGAAAGAACAAAGAATATCGTGGCGGTGAGGGGAAGGTACCTCTTGTTTTTCGGAGTGGCAAGAAACGCGTTCTACGAGAAAATCAGAGACAATTAAAAATAGAAAAAGAAAAAATGAAAATGAAATTGGAGTTCTTGAAAAATTGTTATAAGGTTTATTTATACATGGATTACATGTACAGATCTAAGCGCGCCGCTTAGCGAATGCCCAGATTTTTTTTTTTTTTTACTTTCTTGAAAAACATAAATACAATCCGTCTTATTTTTATAAATTACAATAATACCTCATGAGATTTTCACTAATTACATATCCATTCTTTTCTTTTTCTTTATCTTATGCAACTTTTGCATTCTTGTTACATTAGCATTCCTTATGTCCCAAACACCAATAAAGGATTATACATGTGTAGCGTATGATGTTTTAATTTTATAAAATGTAAATTATAATAATACCTTTTGAGATTTTCACTAATTATATATATATATATATATATATATATATATATATATATATATATATATATTTTTCTTTCCTTTATCCTATGCAACTTTTGCATTCTCATTAGAGTGACACTCCTTGTGTCCCAAACACTGATAACAAATTATGCATGTGACTAGCACATGATGTTTTAATGATTTTTTCCAAGATGTCCTTGTTCCCATCACTTGAGTAATTAAGAGTTCAAATTTGTTTATACATTGCACAAATTCATAAAGCAACACCAAAAATATCATGAGCTAAAAATCAAGAGATCTCAATCAAGAAGGGAAACAAAAACTATCAAAAAGAAAAATTATTACACAATCTCAAACAAGAATCAATAGAAATAAATACAAAAAAAATCTCAAAAGAAATCAATACTAAAAATCAATACAAGAAATAGAAAACGAAACAAAAAATCTTGGGAAAAAAAACTCTACTTCCGATGTCATCTTCCGCCACAACACCCCATGGGTAGTAACACTAAGAAAAGAGAACTCTGCTACCGAGGAACAAACCCTCTTTGCCAACGATTCTCTAAAACCACTCAATAAAAAACAGAATCACATCAAGCCCACAGAAAGGAAGAAGAAACGCAAAGCCTTGGACAAAGAAAGGCATCAAACCGCATCCCAACCCAAACTCGAACAAGCACCTCCACCCATTGGTTCGCTTAGCACCAACAACAAACACTATCGGAGATCAACATTGGCTTGTTCAAGGACATGGCGAAGGCATCTGAGTTAGCGAGGGAAGCCGCCGCGGAAAGACTTATCTAAAGGTTATGCGATGGTTTGGGTGGAAGGCCGTATGGGTCAGGTTATGGAGGTACTGGGGTCGAAGTTTGGATTGGTGAGGGTGAGTTGGGTGACGTTAATGGTGGTCCAGAGTGGCAGATTTGGGTGGTGGTGGTGTGTTGGGTTGTGTGGTCTGACTGATTTCCATGGGTGAAGATCGTATGGGTAATGGTGGTGCTGTGGAATGTTAGGGAATGGAGAGTAAGTGAAGAGTTATTAATATTTTTTCTTAAACAAATATTATTTTTTAAAAAAGTTGATAACGGTATAATTGTAATTCAATTTTTAAAAAAATAACAAAAGTTTAACGGCATTAGAAGAGGGAGTGCTAAAGAAATGTTTGATAAAGGAGGAAATGCATGTGTAATTAGTGAAAACCTTAGGAGGTGTTGTTATAATTTGCTCTTTAATAAATTTATAAATTTATAAATTTAATTAAAATAAGAGAAATACTAAAGAGCCTAACATTTTTCCTTCGACAAATCAAGCAACCCTATTGAAATATGATAGTTGTAAACCTTTTTAATAATAAAATATTCATTTAATTTAATATTTTAAAATGTTTTTTTTTTCAAATTTTCCCTTTCTGCCACACAAATGAAATTCTCTTAGTCCTAAACCCAAACCAAATGAACCCCTTCTCCCAACGAGCTCTCTAGCAATACCTTGTAAGTCATGCCCCAAACCCTTCTCCATCCACATGTTAACAAGCTCAACACAACAAGAATTGTTAGCAAAGATGTCATTGTCCATGATAGCGATGAGAGGGTTGTGAGAGAGAGAGAGCGATAAAGGTGGCTTGCGCTTTGGTCACACATGTTCTCCTCTACAAGTAAGATCCGACCTAACCCTATGTTTGATCCCTTCATTTTTCTCTCTTAATCTCTTTCAAGGCCTTCATTTCACTAAATATACTACAATTGCATTTTTGGACGTGGTTGAGGTTCATGTTTCAGTGTTATTTTGAATTGGTGTATTTTTCGTTTATGTCTTTGCCTCACGTATGGACAAGTGAGAGGATCATGTGATGGAATAGGGAGTTAGTGGACAAAGCTGTTTCGGTGGGGAATTGAGAGAAACTAGGGAGGTTGTATAGTCTTCGCTTTTGGATTACTTTTAGTGTCTCTCGTGTTAACTTTGGACAATCTCATGATCACTGGAAGACTCATTCCTACTTTAGATTTTGACGATTAACAAAGATATAAATTGTTGATTATTGATGAGTTCTTGTCTAAGCAAACAAGACCTACTACATAATAAGCTTCAAAGTCTACACAAACTATTATACAAGCCTTTATAAGTAAGCAACCACTCACAAGTGGCAAACTGTGCTTAAAGTGAATTTATCAAACCATTGTCCAATGCGCTGATAAAAGAACTCATATCCACTACCCTTAAGAACTAGTGTTATAACATTGAGTATCTCTTGTTATGCGTCCATTAGGACTATACAACTTTGCTTAAACATTTTATTCATTCACACAAGTCAAAGTGTAAAAGCAAATAAAATGGTTGCATTCTTCATCTTTTTACTTCTTCTCCCCCTTTTGTATGGTAGCTTCTTCCTTCTTTTCAAGCTTGCAAAAGAACACATCCCCAAAATTTTCATCAGATGAACTATCCAAGAAAGCATCAACATATTTCCTAAATAGGTGCTCTCCAAGGATTTTCCATCACGAAAAGCTTTAGCAAACACCTCCCTTGTTCTGAACAAAGTAGTCTCAAGAAATCAGAAATACTTTTGGGATGGAAGAGGGTCGTTGTAGACTTTTATGGCCATATCAACAACATCAACAAGGGCCTCATAATCAAAATTTACCTCTTCAATGATGGGTTATACTTGATGAACGTATGTGAAAGTGGAGTATGGAAGCTCAACAGTGAATGAGAAGTTGCACTCAGACATAGTAGCAAAGTCTCTCTTCCTTTGTCAGACATGATTTGATGGTGAATCAACCACAAAAGGGATTGTGATTAATAGTCTGATAACAATGCCTAGTCTTGTGATGAAGTCCATTTGATGGTGGCATCTCCTTAGGTTCCAGACCATAGTAGTGAGCTCCTAATCTGTGGTACCTTTGTAGAGCTTGCCAATCCCCACTTGTTAGTTCCTTATTTTAATGCAGTGCACCTACTTCATGTTTGAAGAGTTTTCCTGGTCTTGCTTTAACATACCATTGGGGGTGTATCTTTATCATCTTCAAGCAACTTCTCTTTACCCTTGTAGCAGGTTGCCTTAGGAATAAGAATTGGCTTGTCTACTACTAATTGGAACTTAGTTCCAGAGTGTGCAAGACATAGAAACTAAGAGCTCAACATAAAAGGCAGATACAAGTTTAGTTGTTGTAGTTTCCTAAAGGAAGCTTGCATTTCCGTTATTTCTTCTTTGTACTGGTTGAGGCACAGATGCAATTGCAAGCCATAATATGAGAACTCCCATTTTGAAAAGTTGGGACTCATCTCAGGATCTTCAAGGTAGATGTCCTCCGTGTAGAAGGATTCCCCCAACCGAGCATGGTTCCAAGGAAGAACTACATTGACCTGTCAAATGATTTGTGTTCGAAGATGTTGTTGTTGAGGTTTAGAGGAAAAGGATTCCTTGATATGACCTGCTCTTCCAAAGTAATTGGACAGAGCATGGACCTCTTATTCCTTTCAGGTCTTAGAAAATGAATAAGGGAAGGGATCAATGCCTAACACACCTTCTTTTCCTAGCTTGATCAAATTTAACTTTTGAAGCTCAATCTTATGCATTTCTAGGTCTAAGCGTTGGGTGTCAATATCTATCTTTTCTCTCCATGCTTGGTTGCTGGTTTTCCCTTTAGACAATTTGTATCCCTTGACGCCATGAAAAAGTTTGACATTTTCATCCAAAACAAGCACTAGCTCCAGTTCAGTCTGAGGTTGAGATCTTGAAAGCAGCAACCAATTAGTTGAGTCTTTGTTTGGTCTGCTCAGATGTTGATGCAGTTTGTTGAAAATATCAATTAAGAGTTAAGGTGCAACAACAGTGTCAACCTTCTTCCTAATTTCCAGTCTAACTTCCATAGCATCGAAGTGAACATTCTCAGTAGCTCCATAGATGCTTTACAATCTAGAGATGTCTGCTTCTGACATAAGTTAAGCAAGGAAAGCATCAACAATAGCTTCATCTTCAGTTGTAATTGGATGAGGGTGCAAAGGTACAACCCCAGGGTTTGTTTCAACGGTGTCTGACTCAGCAACAACATCAAACCCTTGCAATGAGACTTTAATAACATATTGAAGCATTGTAACATCCAGAGCCTTACTTTCTTCTTTAGCTATTGCGTCTTCCACCATAGCTGGTTGGAGCTTTGTGTCTCTTTCAGCAGACACTGCAAAAAATATTTTAGCACTTGTTTCCCAGGCTAATTACACATTGGCATCAAACTCTGCCTTCTGCAGGTCTTCCTTAAACACAACTTTGATAGCTTCAAGTACCACTTCATCAGGTACTTGATCACTAGCAATTGTCTGTCTCAACTCCTCTTTCTTTGTCGAGGTCTTCAAAGACTCTATTATAAATTTTTCAGGAATATCCTTTGAAGCTTGTCCTTCAAAGGTAACAACCTTTTTTTTTGTTTCTGCTTCAACCTTCTTTTTCATGGCCTTTTCTGCTCTTGCTATTCTCTTAGCATCAACAAGATAACATTGTTTGGGGGTGAAGAAAACTTGGGTGTTGGTTGGGAAGGAAAGGTTAAGGAAGGTGAGGGTACATGGGTAGGTGTTTCTAAGATTTCCATCTTAGATGATGGTGTGACTGAAGTTGGTTGAGAAGGTCCAAGGTTCTAAGCAGGTTTAGGAGATGATGGTAAAGGTTCAGTTGGTGGTTAAGGCTGAAAGGTTTGATTTTGATGGTAGGTTTCTTGGGTTTGGGTGCATGGTCTGAGTCTGAGTCTGAACTTTTTCTCTTTTTGAGGTCAGATGGAGGTTGGGTTCTTGGCTTTTTGACTGAGGATAAGGGTTGCAAGTTAGAAGATGGTGGGTGGTCTTTTCTTTTGATGGGTAGTTTGTGTCTGGGTTGGCTTGGCTTGGCTTGCTCCCCCTGCGCTTGTTGATAAGACACTCCAGACTCAAGATCTAAAGGATTAGCTTGAGTTCCTATAGTCTGATCAACATTAGACAGAGGAGTCTCAATCATTTCTTTCTTTATATGCCTTTGCACATACTCTGGGAAATTTTTAGCAATTCCCATCTTCACGAAGGTAGCCCCATTCAGCTGAGTGGCTCCAGATGATGGATCCATCAAAGAAACCTCCACTCCATCTAGCCTCAAGATTTGGGTGAAGAGCATTCCATAAAGATTGGGGTTCTTCTTCACCTTAGGGTTGAACTTGTCCTTGAAGGCCTACATCTAGTAGAAGAAGATGATCTCAGGCACATTCACATTCTCACTTACCATAATCTTATAGATGCAAAAAAGATTTGTCCTTGACATAGTCCCTTGAGCCTACCTTAGGCATGAGTATGTTGAATAACACACTGTGGATCATCCTACACATGTAGATCAAGTTGGATGTCCTCACGAAGGTGTTGAGAACCTTTTTGTCACCTCTGTCTAGATGAGGCATTCCATAGAGCAACTTATCCACGGTTTCTCTAGGTTAACTCCTTCTCCCAGTCTTTGCTAATTGTCAGACCATCCAGAGCACATCTAGATCCAGCAATATTGGTGGTTGGAGAGATTACCACCTGAGTCCCAGCAATAGTCCCTCTGATGCTGACTCCGTCATGCCTAGCAGTTCTCTAGGAGAGAGCATAGGGCCCATAGTGGCAAGTGCTGAACTTTTCAAAAAAGGAAGTCCAACCCACCCTGTCAAACAAACAGTTCACACCAAAGTCGTCCTCCTTCAAGCTTTGAAAGTTTGTCCACTTCCTAAGGATAAACTAGTCTTTAGGGAAAACTTGAGTGGCATCTTCAACATTGTTGATGGCGAGGATGCTAGAGGACCCGTTCTTCCTTAGAGGTGCATTGTTCACAAAGAGATTTTGAAAAGAAAGAAAGTTTTCAAGTTTTATGAGTTTTCAGAAGATGATTTTGCACAAGCACAAATACTTCTGAGAGCTAAAAAATTTCAAGAACTTCTCCAAGTGCTCGCGTTTTTCCTTTTATAGTTTTTCAAAAAGAAGAGCAAGAAAGATTGACATAACAACTCAAATCTCATTAAATATATTTTGAAAATTGTTTCTCAATCATGGCCACAATGGTGCACATTTCTCAATAAAAGGCTGAAAACGTTTTTGTCTTTGTGAACATGTTTCATCTTCCCTTTGTACACTTTACAAACATTAGTCCCAATAAATTAATGATAAGAAAGTAAGACAATGTTGTCATCTGAAAATAGATATTTCATTAATTTGGTAAATTAGTCATATTTAGATGTTCCCTTATACAAACGAAGTATTCTTCAGACAAAGGCTTAGTAAAGATATCAACCCATTGATGATCTATTACAAACTTTATATCAAAACACCTTTTTGCACATAATCATGGATGAAATGATATCTTATCTCAATATGCTTAGCCTTTGAATGTTGTATGGGATTTTTAGATAGGTTGGTTGCACTAGTGTTGTCATAATTCATTGTTAATACTAGAGTAATCTTCTAGCTAATACTTTACCCATAACAATTATGAACAACTACTTGCAACAGACACATATTTAGCCTCAGCTGTAGATAGAGCAGTTAAATTTTGTTTCTTGCTTGCAAAACCGTAGTTGATGCCAACCAAAAATGGTCAAAATAGACATTGGATGAAAAACCTTGGTTGACCTCAGCTAAAAAATGGTCCTAGTAGAAGTCAATTAAAAAAAGGTTCAGCCAATGTTAGACGAAAGAACTTGGGTTGACATCGACTAAAGCTTTGTCCAAACAATAGCTTCGGCAGATGTCGACCAAAAAATATCCCTGATGATGAGGACATTGAAGCTCAAAGACTAACACAGGGACTAGGAGGACCTATACCAGAGCCAGAGCCAGAAAGGCGGAGGAGACTCTACAACAAGTGGTAGCAATAATTCTTGAAGTTGTACTTGCGGTGAAGGACATTGAACCAAAATTATTTCAGTGCATGATTATTATTGAAGACCCATGAGCTGGAGGATGTTGTTGTTGACTTTCATCTTTTTAGAATCAAATAGTGTTGTATTTCTTTTATTTTCATTTTTTCTTTTACTTATTTTAGTGGCTAATAGCCTTGGTGTCTTTTCATGTGCACTACTAGGAATTAAAGTCTTGTGTTCATAATTGCAATAAATGGTGCATTTAGACTAATTAAAGGTTGACTACCTATATGTACACGATATTGCAATGGAATGATCAAACTTGAATTTTCAGACAAATACTTGTGTATTATGAAAGTATTCTTTAGGTTTCAGGCTTAACCCTTTGGACTTATCAGGGACTGCCCATCACTCTTGAGACGTCTTCCTTTGGCTTATCTTCCATTGCTGGAAGTGGCGCCTTCCACTTGTCATCAAGCGATCCGTAACTGGAATATTGTCACTTGGGCCGACATGGACTAAAGTAAAGTTGGATAGTATAGGCAAAAAACCATAAAACTTTAGCTGAAATCAAACAACAAAATATCCTTGCCTTATGTCAATTGAAGACATAACCAATCAAAATTGGTCAAGAAAAGACCTTGCCGATGTCAGTTGAAAAATAGGCTCGACTAACATCTGCAAAAAAACCTTGGCTGACGTTATTCAAAAAATAGTCCTGACAGATGTTGATCATAAAATGTCTTGGCATTATCGATGGAATAAACTCTAGCCAATGTCGACAAAAAAAGGCTTTGTTAATGTTGTCAAGAAACATCATCTGCCAAAAAATATTATCAGTTGACGTTGGTTGTTTTTTGGTCGATGACGGATATGGTTTTTTAGTCATTGTAAGTCAGTCAATGTCTATCAGTGATTTTTTTTTACCAAAATTGATCAGGGCTATTTTTTGGTCGTTGTCGTGCAGTGCTATTTTTTTACTAATGTCGATCGTGATGGTTTTTGGCCAATATTAATAGGATTTACATCATTTGAGACAATTTTTTATCCATTGTTAGCAGAGGCTTTTTTTTGTCGATGTCGACTAGGTTTTTTTGGTTGATGTCATCCGGTGATGCTTTTTGGGAGACCTCGACCTATGACATTTTTTGGCCAACATTAGCATATTTTTTTTCCAACGTCGATTAGGATTTTTGTCAATCAATGTCCATCAGGGATACTTTTTGGCCAAAGGTTGCTACAATGTTTTTTTGGCCAATATCATTCGGATTTACACCATTTGAGACTATTTTTTGGTCATCGTTGATCGAGGCTTATTTTTGGCAAATGTCATTTGGTGATGCTTTTTGGGAGACCTCAACCTAAGACATTTTATGGCTAACATTAGTAGATGTTCTTTTTTCTGATGTTGATTAGGATTTTTCTCGATCAATGTTTGTCAGGGATACTTTTTGGCCAAATTTGGCTACAATGTTCTTTTTGCCAACATAGAATGATGATATTTTCAGTTGACATCAATTGAAAAACCCTAACCAACATCACCTGAAAAAATTTCGACTAACATTGATCGAAAAACATCAGTAGCCGATGTCGACCAAAAAACCCTAATTGGTGTCAGTTAAAAAATATCCATGAAAAAATAAATCAAAAACCCCTTGTCGATGTTGGCCTAAAAATGTCTGATTGACCTCGATCGAAAATAGCCCACCGATGTTGACCAAATAGCCAGCCAATCTCTGTTGAAAACACCATAGTCGATGTTTATCGAAAACTGTCAAGATGACATCAAACGTAAAACCTTGGTTGACCTTGACTCAAAAATGGACCTAGCTGAACTGAATCATAAAAAGGGTCAACTGATGTCAGACGAAGAAACTTGGGTTGATGACAACTAAATTCAAGTTGGATATTGTAGGCAAAAAACATCATCAGTTGAGTTGGACAAAAAACCCTATCCAACCTCAATCATAAAAACTTTGGCTAAAATCGAAGAACAAAACATCCTTGCCCAATGTCGGTCGAAAAACATCATCAATAAAAATCGGTCAAGAAAAAACCTTACCGATGTTAGCAAAAAAGTAGGCTCGACCAACAAAGTTG
This sequence comes from Glycine soja, assembly GCF_004193775.1. Classification (NCBI taxonomy): domain Eukaryota; kingdom Viridiplantae; phylum Streptophyta; class Magnoliopsida; order Fabales; family Fabaceae; genus Glycine; species Glycine soja. Next base: position 24,796,026 of record NC_041007.1, on the reverse strand, counting down.
GCCAAAACCCTAGCCGGTGGTGTCATTTGAAAAAGAGCCTCGACAGTTGCCGACCGTAAAATATCCCTAACATGATCAGCAAGATAAACTATAGTCATCGTCCACAAAAAAAGGCTTTATTAATGTTGCCAAGAAACATCATCAGCCAAAAAAATTTATCAGTAGACGTTGGTGGTTTTTTGGTTGATGCCGACTATGATTTTTTGGTCATTGTAAGTCGGTGATTGACACAGTTCTAGTTACGGATCACTTGATGATAGGTGGAAGTCGTCACTTCCAGCAATGGAAGATAAACCAAAGGAAGACGCCACAAGGCTGATGGACAGCCCTTGATAAGTCCAAACGAGTTCGGCCTGGAACCTAGAGAATACTCTCACAATACATAAGTGTTTGTTTGAAAATTCAAGTCTCTCATTCCATTGCAATTTCATGTACATATAAGCAATAAACCTTTAATTATTCTAAATGCACCATTAACTGCAATTATGAAGGCAAGGCTTTAAATTCCTAGTGGTGCACATGAAAAGACACCAGGGCTATCAGCCACTAAAATAAATAAAAGAAAAAAAAACAAAAATAAGAGAACTACAACTTTATTTAATTCTTAAAAAGAAGAAAGTCAGCAACAACACCCTCCAACTCATGGCTCTTCAATAATAATCATGCATTGAAATAATTTTGGTTCAATGTCCTTCGCCGCAGGTATAACTTCAAGAATTGTTGCTACCACATGTTGTAGGGTCTCCTCTACCTTTTTGGCTCTAACTCTAGTCATAGGTCCTCATAGTCCTTGTGTCGATCCTTAAGCTTCAATGTCCTCATTAGAAGGAGACTTAGATTTGGATGAAATTAGAATTTAGCTTTGTGCTAATTGTGAGAAAATTATTGTCTCTTGGTTCTTATGTAGAACCCTAAATTCTTATCATAGAATTCCTATTCTTTATCATGAATTCTCCTCAACTTATCACTTTTTCTTTTCTTCTACAAAATTTTCCTTTAATTTTGGGTCAGTTAAGATGCTGAATTATGATCCATGAAAAAAGGTTCTTATCATTTGATATCAGAGCAAGAATTTCAACATTATTCTTGAATTTGTTGGTTCATATTTTTTTGTTGGCTATTGAAAACGGGTGTTGGATTTTGATATGGGAACTTGCTTGCTATTTGTGTTACAATCTGTTCAATGTGCATCAAATTCAACCCCTATCAAATATAAATCCAAAGCGGCACATTCAATTTTATTTTCAGTCTTTTCCATTCTAATATCTAAGTGTCAAGGTGCTTAACATTGTGCAATTAGGTTTGTGACTTTTGATCTTGCGGTGCCTTTCTTTTGTCTTGATCCAGATTTGCATTGTTCCATTAATAGCTAAGTTGTTCGGTGCCATATTATTATAGTTGTCTTTTGTTTCATTTATGTACTTGGATTTCTTGTGTCAGATGTCATTTTTCCTATGTGTTCTTAAATCTGATTGGTCCATGATAAAATTGTTCCTTTGTGATTTTTTTGTGTGATAGTTTTTTTTGTTGTCTTTGCGTATCCAAACTTGTTTCAAATTTAGAGTCAATTCTACACTTGTGTTCTTGAGTGTTCATCTTTGTTGTTAAGAGATTTTAGAAAATCCTTTCTTTTAATCCATAAAAATTGGGTTAGAGTAAGTTTACGTGTTTTTCATAAATATTGAAAGCTTGAGTACTTATTAGCAATTAGAAGGACTAAAAGTAAAAAAGAAAAGAAAAAAATATTGGGGCAAAAGTTAAAAAAACTAGAAGTTTTTTTTGAAAGAAGTTATATCTAAAGAAAAAAACATCTTTCTATACTGGTACCAAATTATTTGCTTTGCATACACCTTTACTCCATTTTGTCTATGTTGAATACTCTATAACCTAACGTAGATGATCTTTTGGGATTCTTAGTTTGTGTTGCTCCTATTCTTGAGTCTTCTGGTTTGTCTTTGTTGCCATTCTAATATGAGTTTCCTTTTCATTTCTTTTAACTTTTATTGTTTGTCTTTTAAATTTCTTTGGTTTGTCTTAAAGTATTTCTCTTTCTTTGGACTCATGAGTTGAGCTTGAAATTTGTTACATCTTTCACATTGAATAGTTTCTTGATTTGGATTTTGGAGGTTTCACTTAAGAATATATACAGGAACATAGAGTGTAAAAAGGAAAGTGTGCACATTATAGAAAAAAGTCTCAAAAGAGAGAAACACAAGTGGACTTTGAGTGAAACACTAAGTTGAGCGGTAAGGTCTATATTTCTATTATTTGTGCTAACCATTTTGTGAAGGAATGCATTAGTTATCTTATCATAGAAGTGATGAAGGTTATGGGAAAGATGAAGGAGAATGGAGGCTTAGGAGACATGGGACAGAAAGTTATGGAGGAAGAGATAGAGAGGATAATATGCAAGGGGAGAAGCTTAAAATTCCTAATTTAAATGAAGAGTGACATCGAGGCATATCTTGAGTGGGAGATGAATGTTGACCGAGTTTTTACATGTCATGAGTACAGTGAATAGAATAAGATTAAGTTGACTACCTTGGGGTTTGATGACAAAGCACTGACATGGCGGAAGCTTGAAGAGAATGCAAGTGGAAAGGTAAGAAAACCTGAGATAGCAACATGGAAAGAAATAAAGGTGTTTATGAGGAAGACATTCTTACCACCTTATGAGAGAAATGCTTATCAGAAGCTACAAAGCCTCACACAAGGTAGCAAGAGCATTGATGAGTATCATAAAGAGATGATAATGACTATGAGGAGAACCAATGTACAAGAACCTTAAACTTCCATGGCAAGGTTCCAATGTGGGATTAATAGAGACATTCAATGCATTGTGAAGTTGCAACACTATGAGAGCTTGAAGGATATGGTGCATCAAGACAAGAAAGTGGAGAGACAACTTAAGAGGAAGCATTCCTACTAGAAGGCCTATCATTATGACTCTTTTAGTGGTAAGGACAAGTCCAAGAAGGAAGGATCTTCTCCACCTAAGCAACAAGGTTCAAAGTCTCCAAGTGGTAAACATGTTCCTAACCCTAGCACTTCTTCTACTTCTAGGAGTAGTTCAATTAAATGCTTTAAATGCTTGGGTAGAGGTCATAGTGTATTACATTGTCTAAACTAGAAAACCATAGTTTTTAGTGACAATGAGATTATCACTAGTGAGTTTTCTTCTATTAGTCCATCTGATATCTCTAGTGATAATGATAATGGATGTGGTACCAAACGTCTAGATGATGAATTGATGATGTGTAAGAGGTTGTTGGGTATCCAATGTAAAGATAAAGATGAGATTCAAAAGAACATATTTCAAACTAGATGCTTAGTTCTAGGGAATGTGTGTTATTTGATTATTGTTAGGGGGTAGTTGCATTAATGTGTCGAGCTCAAGGTTGGTTAGCATACTTAACATCAAAACCACCCCACACCCTAATCCTTATTGCTTGAAATTTCCATGTGAAAAAGGTGAATTGGTTGTAGGCCAGCAAGTGTTGATGAGCTTTACCTATGGAAAATATAAAGATGTTATGTTGTGTGATGTAGCTCCCATTGAAGCATGTCATATCTTGTTGGGTAAACCATAGAAAATTGAAAGAAATGTGAAACACCATGGGAAGACCAATAAGATTTCTTTTGTACATGAGGGACATAAGATCAAACTTGCACCACTTTCACCTGAGGAAACAAGTGAGGATCAAGTAAAGCTGAGAAAGAAAATAGAAGATGGGATAAAATACGCAATAGAAAAAGAAACAAAACATAGAGAAATAATAGAAAAGAAAAGTGAAAAAGAAAGAGCAAAAGATAAAGATAAATATGGATATTCTTCTTTTTATTCTGACCCTTTGTTTATTTATGAAGATTCTTTGCTCAAGGGGTTTCAAAAAGAGCTTCCATGTGCAAAATTTAAAATTCCATGTTTTACTTAGTTGTTTGATGATGTCTCTCATGCGAAGAAGGAGAATGAAGATGAGGTTTCAATGGAGGAATGCAAGACTCTAATTCTTTCTTCTAATTTGAATGATGACATTAGTTTTTATGGTAATTTTTTTATGCATCTAACCATGCAAAGTCTTTTGTTTTGATGCCTAATGAAGAATTGTACATCAAGGATCAATGGGCAAGACAATTTGGAGAAGAGGTGGATGCATAAGAGGATCAAGGCAACCATTGGGAGAAGAAAATTTTCAATCATCTCATCTTTGGGCCTAATGTTTTGATTGAAATACAACCCGTGTTAATTTTTGATTTGCATGATACTTGTGATGTGCTAAATGCATATGATTTGCATGATATTGTCTTAGGTGATGGTGCCAAGTTTGTGAGTTTTGAGATTAATGCATGTTATTTGAATTGTGTGATCATGAAGAAAAGTCTTCCTCTATGTGGTTTGTTGTTTATGAAGAAATTGAAAATTATGAGTTCTATATGCATGAACAACATATGTTGAAAGATGCTACATTTTGTGTGCCTAAATCTTTATTGTTTGATTCATTGATTAGAGGAACTCATGATGAAAGTGTAATGTTGCATGGATTTTCCCTTGGAACTTACATGGAACATGAAACACTCAAGTGTTTTTGTAGATGTATTGTGCATAAAAGGGATAAATTTAAAGATTTTGTTCATCATTTGAAGATGTCCATTCTTGTTCATAATTTTCAACGGATTCACTTGGCTATGAAAATTCTGCTAAAGTGTCCAAGATCCAAGAAAGGAAAGCATTTCCATTTAATATTGCATGGTAGTTTCCTTGTCCTTGTATTTGATCTAGGTGGATGGATAGGTAAGCACATAAATAATAAAAGATTTACCCTTTTTTAGGAATTCAAGTCTCCTTAGGAATAGGATTTTGTTTTCACTAATATAGGTAAAAAGGATTTCAATTTGAGGATACATTCTCTCCAAGAAGGAGAGAATGATGAGGATCAAACACAGAACATGGACAATGAAGCACTACAAGGACTTGGTGGATTGATTTGCAAGACAAGCCCCATGAAGGCTAGGATTTTTTGACAGACGTTGGTTTGCTTGATATCCACACAAAAATAGCCTCGAGTGATGTTGGGCAAAAAGAATCATTGATAGACATTTACCAAAAAAAGAGTTGACGTTGGCCAAAAAATAGTCTCGACCGATATCTACCAGAAAATAGCCATACTCGACTTCGACCCAAAAATAGCTCTAGTCAGAGTTGGCAAAAAAACCACCCACCGACATTGACTAGATAAAACTAAAGCTGACATCTACCAAAAAGAATCATTAGCTTACAATGACCAAAAAAACCATAGCCAGCGTCAACCATTAAATCCAACTAATGTTGGTCGAAATATCACATCGGTCGACGTTGGCATAAAAAGTGTTGCTATTTGCCCACATTGTCCAAGGTTTTTCTTTCCACCAATATCGGTCGATAATATTATTTTTTGTTGATGGTGTTTCTCGATAGACATCGATAAAAGGCCTTTTTTTTGTCGACGATGGCAAGGGTTTATTCCGTCAACACTAGTGGGGATATTTTACGATCAACATTTGTTGAGACTATTTTTTGGATGAAACCAGCTAGGGTTTTTTGATACACATTGGTCGAGCCTATTTTTCAGCTTACATCGAAAAGATAGTTTTTGACCGATTTTGAATAACGATGTTTTTCGACTAATGTTGGCCGAAGATGTTTTATTGTTACATATCAACAAAGGTTGTTTATTGCACCCTATCGAGGATTTTTTTTTCGAACCCTACTGAGGTTGTTTTTTGCACGACATTATCCAACTTTTCTTTAGCCAGTGTCGACCCATGTTTTTTCATCTGATGCCGGCTGAACCTTTTTTCAATCTACTTTGGCTAGGATCATTTTTGAGCTAAGGTCGACCAAGGTTTTTCGTCTGACATCGTCTCGTCGATTTTCAACAGACACTGACTATGGTTTTTAGCTGACATTAGCTGGCCAGTTTTATGGTTGAGTTCGGTTGGACTATTTTTCGGTCAAGGTTAGCCATCATTTTTCAGCTGGCATCGATTGATGATGTTTTTCTGCCAAAATCAGCAAGGGGTTTTTGGTTGATATCGACACAAATATTTGAAAATTAACGTCAACTAGGGTTTTTAGGTTTTTTTTAGTTGACGCTGACTGGTAATTTTTTTCGGCTGACGTCAGCCTAGGCTTTTTTTAGCCGATGTCGATTAGGGTATTTCGGCTTGTCGGCTGAAAAATCATTGATAGATATTGATCGAAAAAAATCATAAGCGACATCAGCAAAAAATAACATTGGATGATGCCAGCCAAAAAATATCATCAGCCAAGGATTCCAATAAGCATCACCGGATGACGTCAAAGGAAAAAACACTAGTTGACATCAGCCAAAAAATAGTATTGGCCAACATCAACAACAAAATTGTCTCGGACGGTGTAAACCCTATGGATGTCGACCAAAAAACATCACAATCCCTATCAATGATAAAATAGTTATGCATGACATCCACAAAAAATAGGCCCAACCAATGTTTTCCTAGAAAACATCATTGACCGACGTTTACTGAAAAAATCGAGTTGACGTTGGCCAAAATAGTCTTAGCCGATGTTGGCCAAAAAAAGTCATACCCGACTTTGACCCAAGCCGGAGTCAGCAAAAAAAACCATTGACTGACACTAATCAGATGAAACCAAAGTTGGCATCCACCAAAAAGAATCATCGATGACAAAAAAAAATAGCCAGCATCGACCATCAAATACCCCCGACTAATGTCAGTTTGAAAACCTCATTGGTCGACGTTGGCATAAAAACTGTTGTTTTTTTTGCCGACATGGCCAATGTTTTTTTCCACCAACGTCGGCCGATAATATTATTTTTTGTTGATGGTGTGTCTTGGCCAACATCGACAAAAGCTTTTGTTTTTGGTCGACATCGGCTAGGATTTATTCCGCCCACAATGACAAGGATATTTTATGGTTGACATCTTTCGAGGCTATTTTTTGGATGAAGTAGGCTAGAGATTTTTTAGAGACGTTGGTTGAGCCTATTTTCCAGCTTACATCAGCAAGGACTACTTTTGAACCAATTTTGAGTGACGATGTTTTTCGATCGACGTCATTTGAGGATGTTTTGTTCCTTGTTGACCAAAGATTTTACGTTTGTGGTCATTTAGGATTTTTCGTTTGAACCCAACCGAGATTGTTTTTTTCCTAACATTATCCCACTTTTCTTTAGTCGGCGTCGACTCAAGTTTTTTCATCTGATGTCAATTGAACCTTTTTTCGATCGACTTCAGCTAGGACCATTTTTGAGCCGAGGTCTGTGAATCATGCAAGTTTTGATGATGCCAAAAGAATTTACTTAATGATGGTTGTCATCATCAAAAAGGGGGAGAACGTGAATCATATAGGTTTTGATGATGCCAAAAGGATTTACTTGATGAAAGCACACATTGTTTCAAGTCAACAAACAAGATGAAGAAAATCATAGATAAGGACTTGGTTAAATTGTTTTAAGAATCTAAATTTTTATTGCAATAAGTTTGGCCTTAAAGTCTTTTATCAAAATTTCTTTATCTAGCTTAATCAGTTCAAAAGTACGATATTTTTGAACTAGTAATCAATTACCAGAGAGACCATGAAGATAGGCATTTTGAAATTTTGAACTGGTGACATAACGACACAAATTTATTTGAATTTTTATCTGTGTAATCGATTACCAGAATCCTGTAATCGATTACTAGCGAAGAGATTTTAGAAAAGTTTTTTAAAAGTCACAACTCTTTGAAAATATAACTGTGTAATCGATTACCAGAATCCTGTAATCGATTACCAGTGAAAAAAGTTTCAGAAAAACTTTTTGAAAAGACATATCTCTTCAAACTGTTTTGAACAGGCACAAATGAGCCTATATGTATGTGTCTTTACTTCGAAAAATATTGAGAGAGTTTCAAAGAGAACTTAATTGTCAAATCCTCTCTAAACAAATCTTGACCAAACTCTCGCAAACCTATTGAGAATTCTTCTAGGAACTTCAATTTGTATCATCTACTCTAAAAGAGAAATTATTCTGTACATCTCATAAACTTAGTTGTAATCAAGAGACTGTTTGTCTCTTGGTGTGTGAGAATCTTGAACACAAGGGTGGGGGATCCCAAGGTGTGTTCAAAGATTGTAAAGGATTTATAGAGATAGTGGAAAATATAAAGTGGGTTACTTGAGGACTGGATGTAGGCACGGGAAGTGGTCGAACCAGTATAAATCGAGTTTGCAATTCTCTCTTCCCTTATCTCATATATTTTATTGCAACTGATTGTGTCTTGCACGTTTAAAGAACATTGGTTAATTTAATTGTTGCTTCTTCTTCTGCATTCTGAGCCTATCATATATCATTTAAAAGGGAATTAAAATTTGTTAGTGGCAAAATTTTGAAACTTCGTTCACCCCCTCTTAAGTTATTGAGGCCACTTGTCCAACAAGGTTAACCAAGGTTTTTCCTATGACACCGTCTTGTCGGTTTCGGCCGACATCAACTATGGTTTTTTAGCCGACATTGGCTGCCTATTCTTTTGGTTGACGTCGGTTTGGATATTTTTCGGTCGAGGTCGCCCATCATTTCTTGGCTGGTGTCAGTTGATGATGTTTTTCTACCGGTATTGACAAACGGGTTTTTGGTCGATGTTTTCACAAATATTTTTAAATCGATGTCAACTAGGGTTTTTAGGTTTTTAGGTTAACATCGATCGGTGATGTTTTTCAGCTGACGTCAGCCAAGGCTTTTTTCAGCCAATGTCAATCAGGGCATTTTGGTTTATCACTGACAAACATTGATCGAGAAAAATCCTAACCGACATTAGCCAAAAAATAACATTGGATGATGCCAGCCAAAAAATGTCATCAGTAGAGGACTCCCAAAAAGCATCACCAGATGACGCCATAGGGAAAAATCCTAGTTGATATCGGTCCAAAAATAGCCTCAACCAACGTCAACAAAAGAATTGTCTCGAACGGCATAAATCCGACCAATGTCGGCTGAAAAACATCACGATCCATGTTGAGCAAAAATAGTTATGCTCGATATCCACAAAAAAATAGCCCCTGCTGATGTTGGCCAGAAAACATCATTAACTGACGTTTGCTGGAAAAATTGAGTTGATGTTGGCCAAAAAATAGTCTTGGCCGATGTCGGCCTGAAAATAGCCTTACCCAACTTTGACCTAAAAATAACTCTAGCCGAAGTTGGCTAAAACACCATTAATTGACACTGACCAGATAAAGTATTTAGTCTCAGTTTATGTATGTAAAGTGCCTTTGAGACATGTATTTCGTCCCAAGTTTATGTATGTAAAGTTCCTTTTAGTCCAACTTTATTTTTTGGGCTTTGTCGCCGGTCAATGATCATGTAATGAACAATTATATAGTTTATGAATATTCCATTTGTTACAGTTTAATACAATTCTAAATGTTAATGTCATTTTACTTTACTAATATTGCCAAAATGTTAGGAACAGTTACAACACCATCACATTTTATAGGGACCTAGCACAAATTTTACAAATTTTTGTGGGGACCTATAGCAAAATTATAAATTTCTTAGGGACTTGAAAACAAAAAGGTTCAAATTTCATAAGGATTTAAAATAGAAACATCATATTATATAGGGACCAAATGGACCACATACATGATTCACATAATTCTACTTCCACCAACATGTCATTATAATTATTGATGCTTCACTATAGACAACATTAGTATACCTACTAAAACAATACTTCATTGCAAATTCAATGGTAACAACAATCAATAAGCCCCAAAGGAATACTACAATGCATTCTAAAACCTTGACCATCTTTTGTTCAGTGTTAGTCTTAGTATGTTGCTTTGCAATTTTTTTCCTTAGTTCAACAACAACTTCAGAATTTGGTTGAGATTGATTTTCTTCTTTAACCAACATCTTCTTCAAATCCATGATTTGTTCCTCATACAGAAAAACTCTTTCTTCATTTGTTGCAACCTTTAGCTTTAGCTCCTCTATTTGTGACAACAAATTATTCACATCCAAATTACTTCCACAACCCATATTGTCCACATTACTTCTAGCGTCCCCATTACTCTCAGAGTCTTAGTTCAACGTGTCATACCCTAATTTCGTCTGGGGATTATTATTTGATGATATACAACCTTTGATTGGCCGCTTCGAGATACTGGGCACCCTTTGTTGCACAATATGTGAAGTCCCGAGACCCGAAAAATCAAAAGGAAGCAGGCTTACGCGATCCGTGAAAATTCCGTAATGTGACGGAAATCGAAAGGAGGTGTTTTTCGCAATCCGTGAGTTTTCGTAACTTCTTCGAAAGCTAAAAAAAGAGTAAATACATAATCCGTGAAGATTTGTAACCTTGCGGAAGGAAAATAAGTATCGTTACGAAATTCGTAAAGTTTCGTAATGTTACGGAAAAAAGAATTACCAAAAAAGGTAAAGGGGGGTGCATTTAGTAAAAAAGGGGGTACAAATAGCAATCAGGCCCACTTAGGCCATCCAGATTCTTCCTCCAGAAAGCTGTTGCATCTGGAGGAAGCAACCTTGCTCGCCTGGGCGAGCTGGGTGGCAAGCTCCTCCTCTATTTTGCTATAAATAGGGGGAGGAGTGAAGGGAGTAGGGGTTCAGCCTTCTTGGCACTTCTTATTCTCTCGAAATTGCTGAGGAAAATTATTTCCGTGAAGAAAATCCAAGCCGAGGCGCTTCTGTAACGTTTCCGTAACGTTTCCGTGAGTAATTACGCGAAGATTCTCGACCGTTCTTCAACATTCATCGTTCGTTCTTCGTTTTCTTCACTCTTCAACGGGTAAGTACCTCAAACCGAGCTTTTCAATTCATTCTATGTACCCGTGGTGGTCCCCATTTGTTTTGTGTATTTTTATTCTCATTTTCATTCGCTTTCTATACCCCCTTTTGACGTGCTTCAGTCATTTATTTAAGTTGTTTCTCGCCTAATCTAAAAATAAAATAAATTTCCACCGATCATTTGAATTGTATCATTCGTTAATTTATGTTAAAATGAATTCCGACCGTTCGGTCGTGCCGTAACCACGTCGAAAATAAAAAAAGAGGTAAAATAATAATATAATAATAAGAAAAATACCTTTTAGTAGAATAAAGCGAAAAATCAATCGGACGTTTTCTCTTTGGGATTTCTCATTCTTAATTGAATTGACTAATAACTAAAGTGAAACTAAGGCTAAAATCAACTCGCCTAGTCAAGCTCGTCCACAAAAATAGGGTTTTGAAAGTTTATCATTTCAGTTTCTTATCAAGTAAAATGGATCATTTTTAAGGTCCAACGCCTTAAAATGATCACCTTTCAAGTAAAAAGAATCACTTGATTCACGCATAAGAAGAACTACGTAGGTCTGATTTCCTCTTCGATGGAGGGTACGTAGGAGCAAGAGCCCCGCTTTTGTCGACCTCAAAAAATAAAAAGAAATAAAAGTTAAGATAACACAATTCCACAATTCTAAAAAATAGGCTGTTGTCCTTTGGGACAAACGTGAGAGGTGCTAATATCTTCCTCAAACGTAAATACAACTCCCGAACTTAGAATTTTCATTTTGACCGGTTTCCTTCGGTTTTCCCGACGTTTTCCACAAATAAACGTTGGTGGCGACTCCGCGCATCTTTCCTCCTTTGGAAAGCGCACCCGTGAGCCTCGCCCTCGCTCGCCCGCAAAGGGCACGTTGCGACACAATGATTTCTTCAAATCATCGTCCCAAACCCAAAATCTGTAGTTCTTACCTTCTTGCAATCATAAACAAAAGTAATTTAAAATCATAAAACATGGCACAACACTAACCCAACCATGTTTCAATAAAGAGCATAAATCCTTACATTCCACTCAACACATTGCCAAAATAAATTGTTTGGATGCTTGTTGATTCGCGGTAGTAGTTTAATCGCTAGCTTCTCGCAAAGGCAATAGACAAAACTATTAAACCCAATCAATGAAGACGAAGCTCCAACTGATGCCATCCATGATGAACACAAACACCACAAATCCTACTTGACCCTCATCAAACAACCATGAGCCACCACCAATTTAGATTTGCTATCGCTAACCACCTAGCTTTTGCTATCCTCATTGTCATCATCTCAGATAGTCGATCTAATAAAAAAATCAAACAATCCAAAATGACAACGTACCAAATTTCCTTTTTAAATATCATTTGGATAACTTCATTAGATGACGTGTACTGCCTTCTGACATGGCTTCGTGTGTGTATCATTGACTTGTCTAACTAACGGACACGTGATCACATTTTGGATGGAGACTAATGGCAAAGATCTCCCACAACACTTTTGAAGTTTCAAGGACCTAACGAGAAGTAAAAAAATTATAGGGATCAACTGCAAAATTCAACTTTATTTCAAGGATCTCCAACATATTTAAGCCTTTATTTTATTTAACCTTTTAATTTTTCTTGTTTCCAAACTTACATGTAATGCAATCCTACCCCACAAGGGCATTGGATAGAAGACTCCAAGAAGATTGGGCCAGAGATGCAAGAGAAAGCCCTAGGGCTCTCATGAGCCTTAGGGTAGATTTTGGGCCCATGGGCTAAGTATGAGCCCACTTATCTTTGTACATATTAGATTAAGGTTTCATTATTTTTTGGCCTTGTATTTAGGGCTCCATAATGTAGGTAGGGTACCCTAGAAATATAGGATTTTTCAGCCCTTGTATTTTAGGGCACCTAGATTAGCTTTTGTATTAGGGGTAGTTTTGTAATTTCACATGCATTAAGTGAATATTTGATGTGTGTGTTGGAAAATAAATTTAATTGAATTGGGAGAAACCCAGTCCAATTAAATTTTAGAGGGGGAGGTGAGAATTTACTTGCTACACCCCATTGCCATATCATATAGTCACACTTTGTGTATGTCCTTCATGCTTTACATGTCTCAAGACACCTAAGCACACTTAGTGGAAAATCTTGGACTTGATCTTGGATTAGTGGGCTGAACCATAGCTAAAATTCACTAATCATAATTAGAGAAATTTTGGCTCCACAAATTCAATTTCAAATTCAAGTAAAATTTGAATAGAAATTCAAATTTCTCTCCAATTTTGTGTGACACTTAGGCTATAAATAGAGGCCATGTGTGTACATTTTTTCAACTTTGATCATTTGAGAATTGCACTTCAAAGTTTAGACCTCATTTGAGGCAAAAAAATTTGTGCTCCTTCTCTCCTTCTCCCTCCACTCATATTCTTCTACCTTCAAGCTCTTATCCATGGCTTCCTATGGTGGTGAGCTTCTTCTTGACTCATATTCTCCTTGAAGTGGCGTCTGTAACACCTTGAAATATTATTAGTAAATTATGTTTGATGTTTGATTATATTTGTTGTGTTATTTTATCCGTAATTATTTTCAAAAAGATGAATTTAGTTAATAGAAGGGTGTGGGTAGATAAGAATCTAGATTCTCAAAGAAGCCTCTCGAGAAAGCTTTTCAAAGAAGTCACATGAAAGCTTCTCGAGGAAGCCTCTTAATGAAGTTTCTCAAGGAAGCTACATGAAGCTGAATCGGTAAAAATGCTTCCCAGCCTTCGTTAACTGTTGGATCTTCTCGAAATTTGGTCTGGAGCTTCACATAACACTTGCCCACGATCTGACCATTGGGATCTTTGAGAAGACGTCTGGAGTGTGCGCGACGTTTCCATTTCCGAGAGCAGTAGTCACTTGTGCATTTTGAGCCTTGTAGTCCAAGTAGCTTTGGAAAAATGCCATTTCTTCTCCTTCTTTCTTGCAAAACCATTTCCAAAGTTCCAAGATCTTTCTCCATCTCCCACAGCCACCAGTAGCCACCACAAAATCGCCATTGTTCTCCGTTGAAACCCCACACCGAGAGGAACCCTTCAATCGAAGTGGAATCTTCCAACTTGCCTCGCGGTTTTGGTTGAGAATGAAGCCCGGTCTAACCTTCATGGTTTTCCTTGAGGTAACCATGGTTCTACGCTTGTTCTTGTTAGTTTCATCTTACCTTTGCATCATTTTGAGTTTGGAAACCGCCATTGCATGTTTTACACTTCCTCTGAAAAACCCTAGAGCAAAGAGACTTTATAAATGTTATCTTTTCATGAAATGGGTGCTATTTTTGTGACCTTCACTGAACCTCGGTCGCATTGGCATGGTCAGGATTTCAAAATGATGTCCCTTTGTAAAACCCAAAATGCTCTCAACCCTTTCATGTAGTGACGTGGGTGTTTGACCCAGAGCATTGTTATTAGCTTTGTTTTTTGAAATCCATATTAAGTCTCCTTCGTTTTGGTATGGTAGAGGCTTGCGTGGAACCAACGAGCGGGTACGAAAAAGAAATCTCCAAGTGACGTGACGAGGAACCCGCGGGTAGCTCACAATAGGTGATAGGAGTTTATTATAAAATTTACCGTTTTAACACTATAGTTAAGGTAAGGGAACTTAGCTATGAGAATAACTGTCTGTCCCTGTTGCATGCTGATTTTTCCTTTATAGAAAATGATGTTTTTAACTAATGGGATGCGATATAATTGTCCTTGATGTACATGCAGGTTTTCCATGAGAAATAATGTTTTTAACTAATGGGATGCGATGTAATTGTTATTGATATGCATGTTGGTTCTTAGGAAAAACTATGTTTTGACAAATGGGATGCAATATATATTTATTGTGATGAATGAAATTGGTGTCTTTATTTGATTTGTGTTGTTTGAAGACCTGGGGAGTGTAAATCTCAGGCATGAAAGAAATATATATGTGCGGAATGTGATTTATTGTTGATGTCGCTATTGAGGATTTTAATTGATATGTGGTGATATTGATAATTATGATGATATTGATTTGAGATGACGTTGTTAATAAAGACCATGTCAACATGAATTGATGTTATTGTTGCTGATTATGTGAATATGAAATAAGGTTGTTGTTGTTGTTGATAACGTCATTGAGACGAGATGATGTCTATGTTGAGAATGATATGAAAATGGAATGTTGATTGATGTTGGAAATGCATTGGCATGTGCATGTTGTGTATGTTCATGGGGGGGGTGCATTGACCTTGTCGGACAGCTCATTCGTGGGGGACTAGAGTGGTTAAAGAATCTAAACATTCGTTGCGGGGATGCTTAGGCGCTTTAATTTGTCCATGGTCATTGCACTTGATGGTGCCCATGTTCAATACGTTGGATGTTGTGTATGCTCGTGGGGGGCGAAGTGCATTGACCTTGTCGGACGACCCATTCGTGGGGGACAAGCGTGGTTAAAGAATCTAAGCATTTCTGCGGGGATGCTTAGGCGCTTTAATTGGTCCATGATCATTGGCACTTGCTTGTGGCCACGTTCATACATCGTATGTAGTGTATGTTCATGGGAGGGAAGTGCATTGACCTTGGCGGATGACCCATTCATGGGGGACAAGCATGGTTAAAGAATCTAAGCATTTCTGAGGGGATGCTTAGGCGCTTTAATTGGTCCATGGTCATTGGCACTTGCCTGTGGCCACATTCATACCTCATATGACACAGGAAATAGAATAACTGTGGCAGAGTGTACTTTGTACTGAGGGGGCGCGTCACCTGGTAGGGAACTCCTTTGGGCTCCAGGCTGATCACCTATGGGGGAGGGGGGCAGTTACGTGCACAACCGGGTGGTCTCGACGAACTCTGCATGGTTTCCTAAGTGAGAGTGTTGTGTGGACACGCTTAGGCTATTTCCTGCGATTTGATTGTTGGTACGTACCACATTGCATCTGAGAGTTGAGTCAGGTGCATGCATCATTCTATGCAGTCTTGATTGGACCCATGGATGGATGATGAGTAATTGTTGAATATGGATGATGAGAAATTTTTGAATGTGGATGATGAATAATTGTTGGATGTGAGTGTTGAATAATGAATGTTGTGTAAGCTCATAATGTTTTGCTTATGTTTCTTGCTAATTGTGGTTATTTTGATTGGTATTGGTTCTTTTATAATCAACTCACCCTTGCAATTTTGTATCGTGTGGTTGATACCTGTGATGATCGCGAACATTGTTCGTGGGAGCAGAATGACAGCAGCATGGTGCAGGGAGTAAGATTCTGGTGAGGAGCCGTCGGGCCGATGTGACGACGCTGGCATTATTTTGGGAGAGAGTTGTATTTTGTTTATCAACTCCTCCATAGTTGGATTATGAGTCATTTTGTTGAATCGAAGATGTAAACTTCAGATTTTACTTATATGCATGAACAAATTTTAGTTTTCCATCATGTGGATGACATGTACTAAGTTGTTGTTCATATATATATGTATATGTATTCACCTAATTAAATGTGTATGTTTTAGCGAATATATGTTGGGACAAAATTTCTTCTATTTTCATAAGCAAATTAAGGGAGTTCTTTTTTATAAAAATTGAAATTATTGCATATTAGAGTGTTGATATCGTAGCAACGAGGCGGGTCATTACATCTAGTGGTATCAAAGCAGGTCAAACCTTTCGGCCAGTGAGTTGTGAGTCTGCTATGTTTTTCTGTGCATTCTCTGTTTGCTTTGTTGAATGCTTGATGCTTGTTGTTTACTAATGCTTGATGTTCATTGTTTGCTATTAGCACTTACTCACTAGTTGTGTTTCTATGAGCTATAGAGATTTGATTGTTGTAGTCATATTGGATTTATTTTTCTGATGTTTGCTATACCATGAGTTTCAATTCCGGGTCACGGGTTATCAGACTGGCCATCTATATAAGTTATGAAGGGCAATGGGATGATATGGCAAACGATAAAAAAATACAAATGATGGAAAGTGAGTGTTAATGTCTTGAGGCATCAACTCTCAAGAGTAACTGAGTAGGAATTTGTGATGGTTGTGATTGTTGTGTGGTTCTTTTTCTTGTGTGTATTCCTTCCATGTCTGACTCCCTGGTGTGTATAGTGAGTGATGGCTGGACAGAATGATCGTGCGATAGCCGATGCCCTTCAAGCCTTAGCTCAGGCTATAGTGAATCCGAATAAGGGAGAAGCTAGTGGAGCTGTTGAGTACCAGGGGTTGGACCGCTTCCAACGAAACAACCCTCCTTCATTCAATGGAGGATACGACCCTAATGGTGCTCAAAACTGGATAAGGGAAATTGAGAAAATTTTCTGAGTTATGGCATGTCCGGAGGGGAAAAAGGTTGCTTTTGGTACATATACTCTAGTGGAAGAGGCTGAGTATTGGTGGGAGAATACTCACCAATGTTTAGAGGTTGAAGGTCAAGATGTAACCTGGGATGTCTTCAAGAAGGTCAAGATGTGACCTGGGAGAATAATCGCCAATGACGTGACGACGTTGGCATTATTTTGGAAGAGAGTTGTATTTTGTTTATCAACTCCTTGATAGTTGGGTTATGAGTCATTTTGTTGAATCGAAGATATAAACTTCAGATTTTACTTATATGCATGAACATATTTTAAATTTCCATCATGTGGATGACGTGTACTAAGTTGTTGTTCCTATATATATGTATATGTATTCACCTAATTAAATGTGCATGTTTTAGCGAATGTATGTTGGGACAAAATTCTATTTTCATAAGCAAATTAAGGGAGTTCTTTTTATAAAAATTGAAATTATCACATATTAGAGTGTTGATATCGTAGCGGCGAGGTGGATTGTTACAGCATCTCCAATCATCATTCTTCCATCTCCATTCCGCTGCCATTAATCTTCAATAAGCAAAAGACTCCATTGATGAAGAAGATCCAAGGCCTATAAGCTCCACATGGAGCTACATCATGTGGTATCAAGAGCATCTTCATCTAGGTGATGTTCTTTTGCTTCCTCTATCTTTTTGTTCGGTCAATTCACTTTAATTCCTTGTTATTCATCTTATTCTCCATGTATATCCTTCATTGTCTTGTGGTTTGGTGCTATTTAGAGTAGATTCAAAAAAATAAACCGATTAAATCTTAGATCTACACTTGTTCTTGCATTTCTATGGTTCAAATTTTATAGATCTACTCTTGAATCATGTTTTTGTGTTGATTTTAGGTTCTATCATTTTTCAGTCATAATATTCTTGTGCTGAACCTTTAGATCTAAATTTTCTTCCAAAATATTGATTAGAAAAAAAAAACACAAAAATCTAAGTGTAAATCACTTAATCCATGTTGTCTTGGAGTTATG
Source organism: Glycine soja (assembly GCF_004193775.1). Classification (NCBI taxonomy): domain Eukaryota; kingdom Viridiplantae; phylum Streptophyta; class Magnoliopsida; order Fabales; family Fabaceae; genus Glycine; species Glycine soja. Next base: position 24,777,870 of record NC_041007.1, on the reverse strand, counting down.
TTTAGTCATAGTAATTGTCGCATTATGTTCTAAGTTTGTGTTGAATTTTTATTTTGTCGATTGAATTCTAGATACATTTGTTCATGTATTCTTTTCATTCATAGCATATCTTTTGAATTTTGAGTCTAATTCATGCATGTTATTTAGTTCATAGCATGTTCTAAATCAATTCCTAGAAGTAATCTTGTTGTTGAACTTTTTTTTGTTTTCTAAGTTTCTTACATGATGCCTATGATAGAGTTGAGTTGTGGTGCTGAGTTGTGGCTGGATTTGTGAATCAAAATAAGCATTAAGCTCTCTTGAATTGTGTTATTAAAGATAATTGAGAATAAGCAAATACAAAGTGTAACTATCCAAGCCTTAAGCAACATAAACACTATTTTTGATTTCTAGGTTGAAATTGCTGGTGCTGGTAGCTTGAACATACGAACTTGTATAAATTACTAGGAATTGGTCACTATGAATTTTGAGCTGAAAGTTTTACTGAATTTTATAGACATCTGGGCCAAAATTATAAAAAAAGAACCAAGTGATTTGGATTAAAGGAAAAATTAAGAAAAATCACACAAATTGGCAGAAAATCAGTGTCCAGGAAAAAAAAAGTGAAAGGGAAGTGTGCTTGTTGTTTTGGCTCGAAATTTGTTCTATAATTGGTGCCTATTTTATGCCAATCTTAGTTTTGAAATTTCAATTGAAAATTAGTGTGAAAACAAGTTCCAAAACTAGAGGTTTCTTGAGTCTTTTTTTTTTCAGTTTTTTTACTCTACTTTAGAGCCATTCTAAGTTTCTTTTTGAGTCTTAGCTTGCTTTTATGTGCTTTTCATTGCTTTCATTGTTGAATAATCCTTGAAAATTTTTCTTGTTAAAACTCTATTGGTTTAGCTTTCATTTCATTTTTTTGGTCTTTGGTTATTTCTTGTCTCTTTGTTTCCTTGTTTGTGAGTTTCCATATAGGCAATTAGAAAGGAGGATTGGTGCCATCCCTTGAAGAATTTGAGTCAAGAAGCAAGGGAAAACCACCTTAAGAGCTATTGGACTAAGAAGCACTCCAAATTGAGTGAATCACCAAAGAGATAACAACCACCAAATTTTCGTAATTTTTTAATTGACAATTTACTTACTTTCATTGCTTTCAAATTTTGTAACAAAAGGCCTTTCATTGGAAGTAAGTTGAGAGCCTCCAATAGGTTACCCTACTTCCATTTGTGTGTAATAATTTTAGGCAATTTTCCCTTAAGATTGTGAGTGTTTTGTTGGGAACCTTAAATGTGGTCATCCAAACACTCTTAGGATTCGCCTAGTTTACATTTCTTGCTTACTTTCATAGCTTATTTCCTTTACCTTTCATTGTTAAACTGCCTAGATAGCTTGCCTTTTACCAATTAGTTTTTGCCTTATCTTTCACACCTCTTTTAATGTTTATTTTGGCTAGTATCAACCATAGTTTCTTTTACCTTTTGTTTTCAAGCCCCCAACAAGAAAGAACCACAACTTAGGAACCAACATGAGTCTTCATTCTTCATTCTTCATCTAGTGTTAATGGTGAGGGTTCTACTCCTAAGGACCCCTTGTATAAGATATTAGATGAGTTGATATCCCTTAAGTTGTGGACAGAAAAAGAAGAGAGAAAAGAAAAAGGAAAAAAACGAGTGGAAGAAATAAGTCAAGATGAAAGAGAGAAAATAAGAGAGGAAGATAGAAGAAAAATAATGAAAGAAATGAAAAGAGAAAAAATGCCTCCTATAATAGTTATGACTCTTACAAGAGTTTAAGTGAAGAACTTAGAGACTATTATAGAGGGCGCCATAGTTCACATACTAAACATCACTCCCATAGAAGAGAAAAGGATAGAAGGCCTCAAGAGGTTAACATTAGCCTCCCACATTTCCATGGAAAAGATAATGTTGAGGCCTACTTAGATTGAGAAATGAAGGTTGAACAACTCTTTGCTTGCCATCATATTAGCGAAGAGAGAAAAGTTCCATTGGCCACCCTTAGCTTTCAAGGGTATGCCCTCTATTGGTGGACTTCCCTTGTTAGGGAATGGAGGATTCATGGGGATCCTCCAGTAGAGTATTGGAATGATCTTAAGAGTGCCCTTAGGAAGAGGCACATTCCCTCCTATTATGAAAGGGAGCTTATGGACAAGCTCCAAAGGCATAGACAAGGGAGTATGAGTGTTGAAGAATATAGACAACAAATGGAACTACTCCTTTTAAGAGCTGGACTTAGGGAGGAGGAAAGAACAAGCATAGCTAGGTTCCTTAGTGGGCTTAATATGGAAGTGAGGGATAAGGTTGAACTCCTTCCACATAGGGGCCTAGATGAGCTAGTCTAACTTTGTATAAGATTGGAGCAACAACTTACAAGAAAGCATTCTTCAAAATCTTATGGCTTTCACTCTTATCAAAGGAAGGACCAAGTGGTTGAGGCCGTACCCGAATCAAATAAATATTAAAATGTAGTAACTAGGAAGTGATCCTAGGTCGTTTCCCAACGAGCAATGATACACCAAATGTTCATAACAGATAGTAGGAAATAGTAACAAATTGGGGGGGGGGGGGGTTGTTTGCTTTTGTAAATTAAATAATGAGTAAAATTGAATTAGAATTTATCAGAATTAAAATACGTTGCTTCCCCTTGATTCACAAGCAAGTCTCTTATCCTAGGTTGCGAGAATTTATCCTTTATCAGTTCAACCACTTAATCCAACCCTAAATTAAATTACTAAGCGAAATTTAACATAAAACATTCATTATGTGATTAAGCATCACACACACCAATTACTCGTAAACGATCATTAAGCATGAATGTAAATTAAGCGCAGAGACAATTAATCAAGCACTAAGCATGCATGAATTAATAGCAACAAATTCAGAGTAATTAGTGAAGAGGAAAAACTGAACAGAATTTAACAGTAATAATAGTACCTCAAAGAGAACTGTTCCTGATCCTCAAGAGAAAACAAAGCTGCGGACTTAGCCTTCCATTAATCAAATAGAGAACGAAATTTTATTCATAAAACTAAAAGTCTGAACTGAAATTGTAAAAAAAAAAATACAAAAATAAAAGAGAAAGAGAAGAGAGACTTAAACTAAAAACGAAAAATAGAAGAGAGAGAGAGAGATAGAGAGAGAGAGAGAGAAAGAGAGAGAGCTAAACTAAAACCTTGGTGCTGTTATATAGTTTTTCAGCCCCAAAGCTTACAAATCTGTTTTAAATTCAAGCCCATAAGTAAAATCAAATCAAATCTAGATAAGATAAGATCTAGATGAAATAATATTTAGATGAGATCAAATCTAAATAATATCTAGATAAGATAAGATAAGATCTAATTTTGTAGAATAAATTAGCCCGCCCTCTTCAAGTCCAAGCCCAATTCTGGATTCAAGCCCAAGCCCAATGCTTCATTAATTCCTGAAATTAGATTAAAAACATCAAATTAGCTGAATGGGCCCAAATAATAAAACTGCCTAATTAATTTGACAATTAAGACTAATCAGTACTTAAAATGGTGCAAAAAGGGTTAAGAAATAGGAGAAAATAATGGCACATCAAAACCCCCCATACTTAGCCTTTTGCACTCCTGGGCAAAATGAAATAAAGAACAAAATCCAAGGATATCAAAGAGAGACAAACAAAAACATTTACATATTTCTCAATGAACATCAAGGAATGAAAGGAATGGGTAACATCTAACATGAAGAGATCCAAAGAGTCAAGACATTCATGAAAATCATCCAAGCAACCCAATCATGGCAAAATAGTTAATCAGCTCAATAATGAAAAATGATTAAGCCTCACAAGATATACACTCTATCTCTCAAGTGTCTAGGCTACTGTTTATTCTTGAAGCACCCATGAAAACAAACATCACATAGACTTGGCAAAATTCTAAAATTGACAAACAACTTGACAACACATGCATTTGAGGATCAAAAGGTCTTTAAAGGTTGTAATGGGGCCAAGGACAAGGTAGGAAAAAAATATGGAATAAGTAGCTAAATCCCAAAGGAATAGAGGAGCAATGGGGAATAAGTGGAAATTAAGCACAAGTACTAAACCCAAACCCTCTAATATCAACAAAATCAATCAAGGCTCCCAAATCAAGTCCTCATAACAAGACCTCATTTATTCAACTTCACTTCTTTTCTTCTTTTTTTTTGAATAGTACGAATTTGCAGCAATTGAATTTTTTTTTTTTTTTTTAAGAACGAATTTGAAGATTAAAGCAAGAACTAGGCAATATACAAATACATCAAGCATGGCCAAAAATCATATCTTCCAATGAAACATACCCCCCACACTTATTCCCAGCTTATTCCCAAAACAATTCCAAAGCTCCAAAATTCCTTAAGGGTAAGGTGATATCATGGTTTTTCACTTAAGGGTTGTAATGAGCTTCAAAACAAAGAAAGGGGAACATAGGCTCAAAGGGGCTATCAAAGGAATTAATTCAAGGTAAGTCCATTTGGCTAGAAGCTTATAAGAACAAAATTGCCTAAATCATTTCCAAATATGCATGTGAATTAGGAAGCATCAACAAGAATTAAGCCAAGGCTATTGTGCAAGCAATCAATGGGGCAAAACACACCAAAAGATTATGATGATGGATGACTCAAATTCTCACAAAGGTAAACTTATCACTTTCAAATTGAGCTTTCAAAACTATCATGACATGTAGAGGAAAAACAAGGATTTCAAATCACAAAATGTCAAGAGGCTTTTATTTTCAGAACAATTACCCATTACTTGAACATATCCTATAATTCAAAGACAAACATGCAAATTTAACACAAAAAAACTAACAAAATTAAACTAGAACCCAACAAAACTAACAAAATTAAACTAATTTAACACAACTAGCAAAACCAAAACCAAAGAACACTCCCCCCCATACTTAAACAACACATTGTCCTCAATGTAGCACAATTAAAAGATTAAAAGCAATTAAACCATCAAATATAATCGGACAAATGTAATAAAAGTAAAGAAGGAGATAGGAAAAGAAAAACTCCCTAAGTCATGGTAGAGGAAGAGTAGGGTGGAGTAAGGAAGTCTCTTCCACCACTACGTCCACTAAAGAAGGGTTTGCGAGGAAGGGCTTAAGTCGGTGTCCATTGACCTTGAAGCTCTTGTTCGTGGAGTCGCTTTTGATCTCAACTGTACCATAAGGAAAAACATTAGTAACAACAAAAGGACCAATCCACTTAGACCTCAACTTATCACTCATGAGTCCAAGCTTAGAATTATACAATAACACTTTTTGCCCAACCATGAAGTCCTTCTTAATTATCATGCTATCACGAAACTTCTTGGTCTTTTCTTTGTAGAACTTGGCATTCTCATACGCTTCTAGGCGGATCTCATCTAACTCACTCAGTTGCAATTTTCTTTCCTCACCAGCTTGATCCATAGAGAAGTTGCAGGTCTTCACTGCCCAGTATGCTTTGTGCTCAATCTCCACTGGAAGATGACATGCCTCTCCAAAGACAACCCGATAAGGAGACATTCCTATGGGTGCTTTGTAGGCAGTCCTATGTGCCCAAAGAGCATCATCTGGCCTGGTACTCCAATCTTTCCTGCTTGGCTGCACAATCTTCTCTAAAATTCTCTTGATCTCCCTATTAGAAATTTCTGTCTGTCCATTGGTTTGGGGGTGGTATGGTGTGGATACCCTGTGGACAACCCCATACTTTTTAAGCAAGGCATGCATTGATTTGTTGCAAAAATGGGTTCCTTGATCACTAACGATTGCTTTAGGTACTCCAAACCTGCAAAACATATTAGATCTGACAAAATCTACAACAACCTTAGCATCATTAGTTCCAGTGGGCTTGGCTTCCACCCATTTTGAAACATAATCAACTACAAGGAGAATGTAAACATAACCAAAAGATACAGGAAAAAGGCCCATAAAATCTATACCCCAGACATCAAACACCTTACAAAATAGCATAGGTTTCTGAGGCATTTGTTGTCGCCATGTAAGTGCACTTCCTGCTCTCTGGCACTGCTCACAAGTGCTACAAATCTTCCACACATCTTTAAAGATGGTGGGCCAGTAAAAGCCATAGTCAAGCACTTTGCGAGTTGTCCTTTGAACACCCAGATGACCTCCCAGTGCGGAAAAATGACAAAACTGCAGGACTGAGTCAGTCTCATGATCTAGAATGCATCATCTAATGACCTGATCACTGCACAATTTCCACAAGTAGGGGTCATCCCAAATAAAATGCTTAGCATCACTTTTAATTTTATCTTTTTGAGCCTTAGATGCTAAGGGAGGAAAAACAGAAGCAACTAAATAATTGACAATGTTAGCAAACCAGGGAGTAGAAAGAGAATCAGAAATACTATACAATATATATAAATTATCATCCGGGAAATCATCCCGAATGGGTGAGTCCTCATCAGACACATGTTCGATCCGACTCAAATGATCAGCAACAAATTTTGTGCTCCGCTCCTATCAGGGATCTCCAAGTCAAACTCTTGGAGCCAAAGCATCCATCGGATCAACCTAGGCTTTGAATCAGCCTTATGCAACAAGTACTTTAAAGCTGCATGGTCAGTATAAACAATAATGCATAATTTGATGCATCACACATAAGCTCAAAAGGGGTTGTCCAGTCGGGTGCCTGGATGATGGGGGTGGTAGTCATTGCTCTTTTGAGGCAATCAAAAGCCTCTTTGCATTTATCATTAAAGTCAAACTCCACCTCTTTTTGCAACAAGTTGGATAGTGGAAGGGCTACTTTGCTAAAATCTCTTATAAAGCGCCTGTAGAATCCTGCATGACCAAGAAAAGATCGCACCTTTCGCGCGCAAGAGGGGTAAGGCAATTGTGAAATAACAAAATTTTTGCCGGATCTACTTCAATGCCCTTATTGGAAATAATGTGGCCTAAAACTATACCTTGCTCAACCATAAAATGACATTTTTCAAAATTTAGAACAAGGTTAGTTTAAGTGCATCTATTCAAAACCCTTTCTAGACTATCCAAACAAACGTCAAAAGAGGATCCATATACAGTGAAATCATCCATAAACACCTCTATGTAATTTTCTAAAAAATCACTAAAAATACTAATCATGCACCGCTGGAAGGTACCAGGGGCATTGCACAGGCCGAAAGGCATCCTCCTATAGGCAAAAGTGCCAAAGGGGCAGGTGAATGTGGTCTTTTCCTGATCCTCAGGAGCAATAGTGATTTGCATATAACCAGAAAAACCATCAAGGAAACAATAGTGAGATCTACCTGCCAGGCGTTTAAGCATCTGGTCAATGAATGGCAGTGGAAAATGGTCCTTTTTGGTAACCTGGTTTAGTCTCCTATAGTCGATGCATACTCTCCAACTGTTCTGCACTCGAGTAGGAAACAACTTATCCTTCTCATTTTTTATCACGGTGAGGCCGTTTTTCTTCGGGACTACCTGGACAGGACTCACCTATTGGTTGTCGGAGATAGGATAAATGATTCCAGCTTGCAAAAGCTTGGTTACCTCCTTCTTCACTACATCAAGAATCACCGGGTTGAGTCTTCTCTGTGGTTGTCTTACTGGTGTAGCCCCATCTTCTAAATTTATTTGATGCACACATGTGGATGGGCTAATACCAGGAATGTCTGCTAGGGTCCAGCCTATAGCTTTCTTATGCTTCTTGAGAACTAATAACAGCTTCTCCTCTTGCTCATCAACAAGGGAGGTAGATATAATTACTGGAAAACGTTTGCTATCATCCAAGTAAGCATATTTTAAATTTGATGGCAGAGGCTTCAATTCTAGTGTGAATGGCTGGATAGTGGTAGAAAGAGATGGTTTCTCAGCCTGTACCTCATAAAGAAAGTCAGAGGTATGGCTACTTCCTGAAACATGGTGAGTTCTATCTGACTCTATAAAATCAATCTCAAGAGGTAAAACATCAGCAGACATGTAATCAATATCAAATTCAGATTCACTCTCAGCATCAAATTCAGATGGGTGTTTCATAGCATCAAGAATATTAAAGTGAACAGTTATATCACCAAACTCCATAGATAGTGTGCCTGCATATACATCTATCTTAGTTCTAGCAGTTTTCATAAAAGGTCTGCCTAGAGTGATGGGAACTGATCCTTTAGAAAATCCCTCCTCCATATTTAAAAATAAAAATCAACAGGGAAAATCAGCTCACCAACTCTAACTAAGACATCCTCTATGAAACCAACAGGATAAGCAACACTTCTATTAGCTAAATGAATTACCACATTAGTTGACTGCAAAGGACCTAGAGATAGAGAATTAAAAATAGACAGAGGCATAACACTAACAAAAGCTCCTAAATCTAGAATGGCATTGTCAAACTTATTGTTCCCTATAATACAAGGTATGCTGAATGTACCTGGATCTTTACATTTTTCAGGGATTTGGGGAACAGATTTACCAATCAATGCAGAGACATTTCTGCCCATACTAATTCTTTCACTTCCTTTAAGCTTCCGCTTATTAGTGCACAGCTCTTTCAAGAATTTAGCATATCTTGGAATTTGCTTTATTGCATCCAATAGAGGTATGTTTACCTTTACTTTCCTAAATGTTTCCAAGATCTCCCTCTCTGCCTCTTCCATTTTTTTGTTGGAAGTTGCTCTTGGGGGGAATGGAAGAGGGATATGCTGCTTCTCTTTAGATTCACCTGCATAGAAATTGTTAGGTAACTTACTCTTTAAATTTTTGTCATCATCTTTTTCTGGAGTAGAGTGAGGTTGGGCAGGTTCATTTGCGGATGAGGAAGATGCTACTGGTTTAGGTCCTTGACCTTGCTTTCCAGACCTCAATGTAATGGCACTCACATTTTTGGGATTTTGGACAGATTGAGAAGGTAATCTATCAGAATTCTGGGATTGTTGTTGATTTAACTGTGTAGCCAACTGTCCCATCTGATTAGTTAAGCTCTGAATGGAGGCTCTGGTTTCTTGTTGAAACTGCATGTTTTGCATAGTCATTTGCCTCACAAGTTCTTCAAGGGAAGGTTGCGGAGGGGCCTCAACTGTTTGCTGTTTCTGGGGTTGTTGTTGTTGTTGTTGTTGCTGGATTGGTTGAGGAATGTATGGTCTGCTTGGGCCAGCAGCATTTTGAAAATAAGTCTATTGTTGTTGCTGCTGCTGTTGTGAAGGATTCGACCATCTAAGGTTGGGATGATTCCTCCATCCGGGATTGTACCTGTTGCTGGAAAGGTCATAGTTATTCTGTTGTGGCTGATTTTGCTGTTGAGGTTGAGGAGGTCTGTTGTAGATGTTTGCAACATAAGCTTCAGGCTGTTCAATTGCTTCAGATTGTTGCCCAAAAGGGCAAAGGTCTGTGTGGTGGTCGGCAAAGGAGCATAAACCACAGAGTTTGGTGATAGGTGCAGATTTTTGATTCATGGCCAGTTGGGTTACCAGGTTAACCAAGGCATCTAGTTTACCTTCAAGCTTCTTAGTCTCACCTGGTGAAGATGAATTTATGGCTACTTCATGCACTCCTCTAATTACAATAGCATCATTTCTGGCACTGAATTGCTAGGAGTTGGAAGTCATCTTCTCAATTAAATTTCTGGCTTCAGCAGGGGTCATGTCTCCAAGGGCTCCACCACTATCAGCATCTATCATACTTCTCTCCATGTTGCTGAGTCCTTCATAAAAATATTGGAGGAGAAGCTGCTTTGAAATCTGGTGGTGAGGGCAACTGGCACATAATTTTTTAAATCTCTCCTAGTATTCATATAGGCTCTCTCCACTGAGTTGTCTAATACCTGAAATATCCTTTCTGATGGTCGTGGTCCTGGAAGCAGGGAACATTTTTTTCTAAGAATACTCTCTTGAAGTCATCCTAGCTCGTGATGGACCTTGGAGCAAGGTAATATAGCCAATCCTTTGCCACTCCCTCTAAAGAATGAGGAAAGCCCTTTAGAAATATGTGATCCTCCTGGACATCTGGTGGTTTCATGGTGGAGCAGACAATATGGAATTCTTTCAGATGCTTGTGTGGGTCTTCACATGCAAGGCCATGAAACTTTGGAAGAAAATGGATCATTCCAGTTTTAAGAACATATGGGACATCCTCATTAGGGTATTGGATGTACAAGCTTTCATAGGTGAAATCAGGTGCAGTCATTTCCTTTAGAGTCCTCTCACGGGGTGGAGGTTGTGCCATATTCTCAAAATGTACAAAATCAGAATGTTCAAAATTATAATGCTCAAAATCATCAATATCAGAATGCTTAGGATGCTCAAAAGGTACTAAATGATGTATAACTAATCTATGAAATGTCCTATCTATCTCAGGATCAAAGGGTTTTAAGTCAGATGGATTTCCTCTAGTCATACACTAAATTCAGCATGCACAACTAGTTGCCTTTTTATGAAAGTAACAGTGTAGGTTTGAACTACAGTTACCATTAAATGATATCCAAATGACTTGAAATTTTGTGAGCAACCTTATAAAATGATGAGAAGATAGCACAAAAAATTTCAAATGAAAATTCGAAGTCTAACTATATAAGCTAAAAATGATAAGTTAAGAAAAATAAGAGAATAATACTTCAAAAATAAAAAACTTTTGACAGAATCACTTTTTTTGGACGATGGAGACCTCAGCCAGACTATAGGGGGCTGCCAAGGCGTAGGAAATTTTTTCTACCCCAAATACATATATAACAATTGCGATTCTGATAACCGCAACAAAAGTTATGACCGTTTGAAGTTTTGACAAAAATCAAATTTGCTACTTTTTTGGAACTTTCAAATTTGACCAAACTAAAGGCTCTAGCTATTTTTCCCACAAAATATAGATTAAAAGAAGTTACTACAAAAAAATTCAGCCAAAAATAACAACTCTAGCTACTAAAACAAAAAATCCCAAATAATTCAGCAAGGGTGGTCGCTAAAATCCGTCGCTACATGATTTCCACTACTACTCTGTTTTGCCGCAAGCAAAAGTGGTCGCTAAATCCGTCGCAAAACACTATTCACAGCAAAACACCCAAAACTGAAACAGGGGAAGCGCTTAACAAAAAACTAAAACAGAACACACACTAAACAAAATACCAAGACACTAAACAACACTAACACACACACTAACACAACACTAACAATTAAACATAAAACACGAAAGAATTAAACACTAACACGACACTGGCTATTATGAATCTTTGGACACTGCTCCCCGGCAACGGCGTCAAATTTGATCGAAACCGTACCCAAATCAAATAATATTAAAATGTAGTAACTAGGAAGTGATCCTAGGTCGTTTCCCAACGAGCAATGATACACCAAATGTTCATAACATATAGTAGGAAATAGTAACAAATTGGGGGGGGGGGGGGTTGTTTGCTTTTGTAAATTAAACAGCGAGTAAAATTGAATTAGAAATTATCAGAATTAAAATACGTTGCTTCCCCTTGATTCACAAGCAAGTCTCTTATCCTAGGTTGCGAGTATTTATCCTTGTCATACCCTAATTTCGTCCGGGGACCTTTGCTTGATGACATGCGACCTTTCTTTGGTCCTTGTGAGGTGCTTGGCATCCATCATTAGGCAATTTGTGAAATTCCAGGACATGCCGAAAAACCAAAAAAATATTGATGCACGATCCGTAAGTTTCCGTGACACACCGGAAATCAAATGGAAGCATCGTTGCATAATTAAGTGAGGTTCCGTAACATTCCGTAAGTCAAAAAGGGGATGATTATGTAATCCGCAAGGTTCCGTAACATTACGGAAAGAAAACAAGTATCGTTACGAAATTCGTAAGTTTCCGTAACTTTACGAAAAAAGAATCACCAAAAAAACAGCAGAGGGGGGTGTACTTAGTAAAAATGGGGGTGCAAATAGCACCCAGGCCCACTTGGGCCCTCTGGAATATTCCTCCAGAAGGCGGTTGCTTCTGGAGGAAGCAACCCTGCTCGCCTGGGCGAGCTGAGCTCGCCTGGGCGAGCTGGGCGGCAACCACCTCCCCTATTTTGCTATAAATAGGGGAGGAAGGCAAGAAGGAAGGGGTTCAGCCCCTTTGGCACTTCTCTCTCTTTCGAATTTGCTTGGAAAAATTGTTTCCGTGAAGAAAATCTAAGCCGAGGCGCTTCCGAAACGTTTCCGTAACGTTTTCCGTGAGGAATCTCGCAAAGGTTTCAACCGTTCTTCGACGTTCTTCATTCGTTCTTCATCGTTCTTCGATCTTCAACGGGTAAGTACCTCGAACCAAGCTTTTCGATTCATTCTATGTACCCGTAGTGGTCCACATTGTGTTTCGTGCATTTTTATTCTCGTTTTGTTTACTTTTTATACCCCCTGTGACGTGCTTAAGCCATTTTACTTAAGTCATTTCTCGCTTAACTTAAAAATAAAATAAATTTCCACCGAACGTTTGAATTGTATTATCCATTAACTTCGGTTAAAATAAATTCCGACCGTTCGGTCGTGCCGTAACCACGTTGGAAATCAAAAAGAGGTAAAAAAATAATATAATAATCAAAAAAACATCTTTTAGTAAAATAAAGCAAAAAAATCAATCGGACGTTTTTTCTTTGGAAGTTTCCTTGAATGAATTGATTAATAACCAAAGTGAAACTAAGACTAAAATAGACTCACAAATCAAGTTTTGTCCGAAAATCACTAAAAACCGTTTTAAGGTCCAACGCCTTAAACGGTCCTCTTTGCTTTTATCGGTTAACATGGACCGTTCAAAAGCATAAAATCAACATGTAACTTTACCGCTTTTGAAAGAACTACGTAGGTCTGAGTTCCTCATTGAGGATACGTAGGAGCAAAAGCCCCGCTTTTGTCGACCACCCCAAGAGATCGTTAATGGTCCAATGCCTTAACGTTTCTCTCCTTTCAAAAACAAGAGATCGTTAATGGTCCAACGCCTTAACGTTTCTCATCTTTCAAAATCAAAAGACCGTTTAATGGTCCAACACCTTAAATGACCTTTTGTTCAAATAAAAACATATTTTGCAAAAAAGACAAAAACAAACTTAACCAAACACTTTGTTCCGAAAGAACTACGTAGGTCTGATTTTCTCATCCCAAATTGAGGAATACGTAGGAGCAAAGGGAAACGCCCTTGTCGACCACAAAAAAGAAAAAATATAAAAAGGGTATAAAGGATATAAGAACATAAAAGGGAACATAAAAATCAAAGTCATGTTTGCACATTCGATTAAAGGCTGCCGTCCCTTGGGACGGACGTGTGGGGTGCTAATACCTTCCCCGTGCGTAAATACAACTCCCGAACCTTTCACTTAAAAGTTCGTAGATCGCGTCTTTTCCGGTTTTTCCGACGTTTTCCTCAAATAAACGTTGGTGGCGACTCCGCGCGTATTCCTTTCGTGGAACACGCATCCCGCGAGTCACGCGTCGCCCTCCCGCCGAAGGGTAGGTTGCGACAATCCTTTATCAGTTTAACCACTTAATCCAACCCTAAATTAAATTACTAAGCGAAATTTAACATAAAGCATTCATTATGTGATTAAGCATCACACACACCAATTACTCATAAACGATCATTAAGCATGAATGTAAATTAAGCGCAGAGACAATTAATCAAGCACTAAGCATGCATGAATTAATAGCAACAAATTCAGAGTAATTAGTGAAGAGGAAAAACGGAACAAAATTTAACAGTAATAATAGAACCTCAAAGAGAATTGTGCTTGATTCTCAAGAGAAAACAACGCTGTGGACTTAGCCTTCCATTAATCAAATAGAGAACGAAATTTTATTGATAAAACTAAGTCTGAACTGGAATTGTAAAAAATGAAAATAAAAGAGAAAGAGAGAGAGACTATAACTAAAAACGAAAAACAGAAGAGAGAGAGGAGAGACAGAGAGCTAAACTAGAACCTTGGTGCTGTTATATAGTTTTTTCAGCCCTAAAGCTTACAAATCTCTTTTAAATCCAAGCCCATAAATAAATTAAATTCAAATCTAGATAAGATCTAGATTAAATAATATATAGATGAGATCAAATCTAAATAATATCTAGATAAGATAAATATAAGATAAGATCTAATTTGTAGAATAAAATAGTCTGCCCTCTTCAAGTCCAAGCTCAATTCTGGATTCAAGCCCAATGCTTCATTAATTCCTAAAATTAGATTAAAAACATCAAATTAGCTTAATGGGCCCAAATAATAAAATTGCCTAATTAATTTGACGAATAAGATTAATCAATACTTAAAATGGTGCAAAAAGGGTTAAGAAATAGGAGAAAATAATGGCACATCAACACGTCATTAGTCATTTCTTCAAAGGCTCGTCAAACCCAAGGTCTGCCCTTGGTGAGTTTCGCATCTCCAAACCCAAAGTACGCCTTTAGTGAGTCTCATTTCTCCAAAGGCTCATCAAACCCAAGGTTCGCCCTTGGTGAGTCTCACATCTTCAAAGGCTCACAAAACCCAAGGTCTGCCCTTAGTGAGTATCGTTTCTCCAAAGGCTCACAAAACCCAAGGTCTGCCCTTGGTGAGTATCATTTCTCCAAAGACTCGTCAAACCCAAGGTCTTCCCTTGGTGAGGCTTGCATCTCCAAAGGCTCGCAAAACCTAAGGTCCTCCCTTGGTGAGTCTCTTTTCTCCAAAGACTTGTCAAACCCAAGGTCTTCCCTTGGTAAGCCTCATCACAACTCTACAGGCTTGTCAAACCCAAGGTCAACCCTTGGTGAGCCCCTCCATTGCTAAAGTTCTGTCTTCGCAGAAACTCAAGGTATGCAACGTCTACCTTTGACAATCTTTCATATTCCTAACCCTTATCTATGCAAGAATACAAGTCTGTAGGAACATAAAAAACCCAAGGTCTGCCCTTGGTACAGAAACCCAAGGTACACCCTTGGTATAAAACCCCAATGTGCACTCTTGGTACGCACTCCTACAAAACCCAAGGCACGCCCTTAGTCCACTCACTCCTTGGGAACTATGACAACCATAGTCAAAGGTTCAGATTCCACAAGACTAAACAAGTTGCCACCCAACTGGTCAACAAGACCTTCAATCAGGTGGAAGTCATACTAACTCCTCACAACCATCAGGGGAGAAGCTCCATAGGTCAAGAAGACCTATCACCGAACTAGTTGACAAGATCTTCAACCAGGTGTAAATCAGACCAACTCCTTACAAGCATTAGGGGAAAAGCTTCACAAAGAAAAAGGAGGCACCACCACATGAGTGACATAACCTTGAAATCAATCCTGAGATGATTTCATGTCATATACTTCTTTATCTCACAAGACCACCAATGTCTTGACTCCACATCACCAAGGTCTTGCTTCTTATGCAATCAAAGACTTCATTCTCATCACAATGACCTATTCATACTACCACAAGTAACAGAGCATTGCATAGATGAAGGCAAACACACAAGATATAAAAATAGTGAAAAATTCGTCAACGAAGGATAGAAAATGCATTAGAAAAAAAATTGTCACAACTACAAAGCCTATGTGGCCAAAATCCAACAATGAAGAAAAACAAAGAAAAGGCAGCCTAAACATTGGCACCATCACCTTACTCCTTAGCATCCTACTCCTCGCCAGCCTTCCCCCTCAATAGCAATATCTTACTCGTCAAGTAGAACACCATCTTGCACGTCCTTGAATGGGTCAAAAAGACCCAAGTCAAGGTCCTTATCAAAGAACCTAGCTTTCCTAATAGCCTTGTTAAAGCCCTTTTCATGCTGCTCCATAACCTCCTTCTTGTACATAAGCAGCTCCTCTTCAAGCTCCTTATCGGCCTCCCTCTCCTAAGTCACCCACAGCTCGGACTCCTCCAGCCTGAACTCTGACTTCTTTTGTCAGGCCTTGAGGTCCACCACCACCTTGGCAAACTCATCCTTCTCCATCACAATGCCCTTCATCTTGCCAGCCAAGTCTTTTTTCTCTCCCTGCAAGTCCTTGCAGCATTCAAATAGTTCATCACTATCCAACCTGGTATGCAGCAAATTGGCTAGAACACTTCCAACCTTGGAAGGCAGTTGGTGGTTCAACTTCATAGCTTTAGTGAAGGCGACGATGGCATTGGCTACCTTAAGGCGCTCCACTCTCTAGACCGTGCGAGCAATAGCCCTCCATTTGACCACCTTTGCATCCAAGGACGCCACCTTGCTCAAAGCCTCCTGGTGCCGCTGTCCATTCTCCTCCATAATAGCCAAACTTCTCTAGAGGAAGACCCATGCGGAATGCATAGAATGTTGGACCCCAATTGACCGGATGAGATTTTTGTCAAAGATCGACACAAAGCCAACCGGGGTCTTCTGTTCGGGCTTATACCCTATTCCACATCAACATCATAGGAGGTATAGATGTGGTCCAAGGAAACATGGGGGCGAGAAGAGGAGAAAGGTGATGTCGACACCATCACAGCCAAGGGAGGAACCCGGGGAGCTGAAGAAGGAGGACACGACATCTTGGGAGCACTCATGGTTGCCACACTCGCACTCAGCAAGGGTACAATGATGGTGGACCATGACAAGACCAGTTGAAGTGGCTGGTGCATCAACTTTAGCAGCTAGAGCAATCTCTTGAATAGGCACGACAAGAGGAGGTGGAGGAGCAGAAACAATAGCAACAATAGGAGTATGAGCCTCGACGTTCAGTTGAGTCGGAGGAAGATCTCGCAAACTCGAAGGGCAACCAGAACTAGGCGTCTACCCTACAACTTGCCTATGGGCACGAAAGCTCAAGGGTCTCCCAACTTCTTATGGAATGACAACCCAACATCGTCATCTCACTTCCTCTTTGCCAAAACAAAGGAAGGAGCACCGAGGGCGGTCTCGGCAACATGAGTAACAAGGCCAACCTCAACAGCAGGTTGACCCCCTTATCTAGCAACAAGAGCAACAACAGACAGTGGCATGGTCCCACCATCAGGTCCAACCTGCTTTAGAAGTGACCTCCAAGGGAAATCAACCATAATTCTTGCAAAACTAGCAACAATAGCACAAACAAGTGTTAGTTCAGTCTGACACTTACCTCAGACACAAAAAGGACAAGGTAAGGCACTTTACTGTCCAAGGCAATGAGGGGATCACTCACCGATAGAATGATCCGCACGTCCAGCAAAGTTGACAGCTGCTCCAAGATAGCCTTGTCAACCCTCTCCAAAAGGGTCAACAGATCCTCGTTTAAAGACTTGAAGCTGGTGAGGTCAAACTGCCAATAGAACATGAATCGAGGCTCTTCTTCTTGATTGAACATCAGTGGCAAACCATAAGCCACCACATCAGAAGTTAGGAACTTGAAGAAATGGTCCTTGAAATGGAGAAAGACATTTGAGTCGAACTTAAATAGCTTCTTGGACACACAGTTCAAGGAGACCCAACCCATCCTGCTCGTCAATTTCATAATAAAGAAATAATGAAACACCGTCGCACTAGGCCAAATGTTAAAGAAGGGACACAAGACCTCAAAGGCCCTCACCATGGCCCAACTATTGGGGTGGAGTTGGGAAGGGCCACATTCAAGTGCTCAAGCAAAGCACACTGGAACATGGTCAAGGGGAGAACGAGACCTAAGACCTTAAACATGCACATGTACGTAAAAAAGAAGGGCAGCCTATAATGGAAGCTTGCTTGGGAAGCTTCTATGGAGGCTGGATCTTTGAGCTTCAATGAGGTCCTTCAATGGTGATTTTCAACCATGGAGATGCAGCTGAAGATAAAGGAGAATAGGTGAGAGTAGGCGCCATCCACTAGGGAATAAGCCAGGGAAGGAGGAGCTTCACCGCCAAGAGAGTACCTTGGATAAGAAGCTTAGAGAGGAAACTTAAATGGAGGAAAATAATGAGAGAGACGGGGGGGGCATGAAATTGAAGGAGAATAAAAGGGAGAGAAGTTGAACTTTGAAGTGCATCTCATAAGTTTCACATTCATGAAAATTATGACAAGTGTTACACATGCTTCTATTTATAGCATAGGTCACTAACTAAATGAAAGCTTCCTTGAGAAACTTCCTTGAGAAGCTAGAGCCTAACTACACACACCCCTCTAATAGCTACGCTCACCTCCTTGAGATGCTTCCTTGAGAAGCTTTCGTAAGAAGCTAGAGCTTAGCTACAAACACCCCTCTAATAGCTAAGCTCACCTCCTTGAGAAGAGAAGTTAAAGCTTAGCTATAAACACCTCTCTAATATCTAAGCTTACCTCCATGCCAAATTACATGAAAATACAAAACATTCCCTACTACAAAGACTACTCAAAATGTCATAAAATACAAGGCTAAAACCCTATGCTACTAGAATGACCAAAATACAAGGCCTAAAAGAAGGAAAACTTATTCTAATATTTACAAAGACAAGTGGACCCAACCTTGGCCCATGGGCTCAAAGATCAACCCTAAAGTTCATGAGAACCCTAGGACCTTCTTCAATAGCTCTAGCCCAATCCTCTTGGAGTCTTCTATACAATACCCTTGAGGGGTAGGATTGCATCATCCCCTCCCCCATGGAAAGGATTTGACCTCAAATCCAGAGGTTCTTGATACTCTGGGGCTTCTTCCCTCGACACCTGTAAATAAAATAAAAACATATATATTAGTGGTGTTGGGTATGTTAGAGTAGGGTAAGGTCTGAAAACCCCTTTCCTAGGCATCTTCCCATGTGGGAACATGGTTCCTAACCAACTCAATGAGTGGTACTACAAGTATAGAAAAATATGGGAAAAACCTTTTGTAAAAGTTTGTTAAGTCATGGAAGCCCCAGATTTCCCTTATACTTGGTGGAGTGGGCCACTCAGGAATGACCTTTATTCTCTTAGGGTTCGTGGGAACTCCTTGATATTTATTTAAAAAATTAAGGAAAGTAATGCAATAAAACATACATTTTTCTATATTTTCATTTTTATTATTCCTACAAAAAAGTATGACAAACCTAAGGTGTCCCATATGAGCACCTAGGTTTGTATTGAAACCAAAAATAAGAACAAACCTACCTAATGAATCCCTGTGTACACAAATTATGAAGATGTAGGATGCATGAGTGATTTCGCAAAAGAGGGTTGCACCATTCAACACATTCATCATATCACCTATTTTATGGATTTGGTGCCTAATAATACCTATTTTAGGCACCAACAAATTACAAGGATTTAAGCTCTTAGAAACCAAACCCTTATCCAACAACTCCTTTACTATAACCTCAAGTCCAAGAGGTGTGGCAATGCTGACAAGTGTCTTTTTACAAAGAAGATGTGGAGGTTGTCTATGAGGGGAAGTTTCTTTAATGTTTGTCTTTATTGCAAAATGACTTTCCTTCTTAGCTAACCTCTTGGAGGAGACACTTACCTCCTTACACTCCTCTTTAACCATTAAAGGTTATCCTTCTTCTTGGGGGCAGATTTCTTCACTAGATTCTTCCCCTTTTGCTTCTTCACTTTCATTAGAGGAAGGTGAAGTAGTAGCCTCATCTTGGCTACTATAAATGTCTTGGGCTTAGAAAGTGTCGCCCCTAAGATGCCTTGACCTTGGTCTTTCTTTGGAGAAAAGTGAGAGCCATAAGATTTTGAAGTAGACTTCCTTTTAAGTTGTTGCTTTGCCCTTATTTCCCAATCTAAGTAAGCCTCTACATTGTCCTTCCCATGGAAGCATGGGAGCTTAATGTTAGCCTCTTGAGGTTTTGTTTCCTTTTCCCTCCTATGGGAGTGAGGTCTAAGATGTGACCTATGCCTTCTTTCATAATAGTCACGCAGTTCTTCACTTAAGCTCTTGCAAGAGTCATGACTACTATAAGAGGCATGTTTTTCTTTTCTTAACTTTTTTAGTATTTTCCTTCTTTCTTTTTCCCTTATTTGTTCCCTCTCATCTTGATTTATTTCTACCCTCTCTTTTCCTTATTATTTTCTTTCTAGTTTTTCTTTCCATGACTTAAGGAAACTCAACTCATCTAAGATTATAGATAGAGGGTCCTTATGACTAGTACCCTCGCCATTAACACTAGATGAATAATGACTCATGTTGGTTCCATAGTTGGGGTTCTTTCTTGTTGGGTGTTTGCAAAACGTAAAAGCTAGGGTTCCAAAATAACTCAAGATAAGCTTGATAAGCAAGAAGAAAGTATTATGCAATAACAACATATACTAGGCGTGACTAGTAAAGAAAATAAGCTATGAAAGTAAGCAAGAAATTAAAGTGCAAGAAATGTAAACTAGGTGGATCCTAAGAGTGTTAGGATGACCACATTTAAGGTTCCAAACAAAAAACTCACTATCCTAAGGGAAAATCGCCTAAAATTATTACACACAAATGGAAGTTTGGTAACCTATTGGAGGCTCCCAACATACTTCCAATGAAAGGCCTTTTTGTTACAAAATTTGAAAGCAATAAAGGTAAGTAAATTGCCAATTACAAAGTTACAAAAAAGTACTCAATTTTGGTGGTTGTTCTCTCTTTCGTGTTTCACTTAATTTGGAGCGTTCCTCAGTCCAATATCTCTTAAGGTGGTTGGCCCCTAGCTTCTCGACTCAAATTCTTCAAGGGATGAAACCAATCCTCCTTTCCAATTCCCTATATGTTAACTCATAAACAAGGAAACAAAGAGACAAGCAATAACCAAAGACAAAAAAAAAATGAAATGAAAGCTAAACCAATAGAGTTTAAACAAGACAAATTTTCAAGGACTATTCAACAATTAAAGCAATGAAAGGCACATAAAAGAAAGCTAGGACTCAAAGAGAAACCTAGAATGGCTTTAGACTAGAGTAAAAAACTAAATAAAAGACTCAAGAAACCTCCAGTTTTGGCACTTATTTTCACACTATTTTTCAATTGAAATTTTAGAACTAAGATTGGTATAAAATATGCACCAATTATAGAACAAATTTTGAGCAAAAACAACAAGCACAGTTCCCTTTCACTTTTTTTTCGGGACACTGATTTTCCTTTCAAATTGTGTGATTTTTCTTATTTTTTATTTTCATCCAAATTACTTGGTTCTTTTTTTATATTTTTTTTTCAGATGTCTAGAAAATTCAGTAAAAATTGAAGCTCATAATTCCCAGTAATTTTTACAAGTTCGTATGTTCAAGCTGCCAGCACCAGCGATTTCAAACTTCAAATTTTTTAAACTTGGTATATTGATTGCCTTAGGTGTACTTTCAACCTTTCTATGTATGTTGAACTCACATGGCTTTTTTACCACAGTTTTAGGATTTCAATATTCACTTAGGATCAAATTTCAGCCAGCAATTCAATCACCAAAACTCAAATTCACAATAGACACAATCGTAAGAAAACCTAAAAGTTCAAGAAAAGGTTCACAATCAAAGACTCTCTAAGAATTTTGTATGAACATGTTAAGGACTAATTAACATGCAATATTTGACTCAAATCAAATAATAGGCTAAAAAAATTTCATACACTCATGAATAAATGAGTTAGACAAAGAAACAATAAAAAATAAAATTCAGCACAACATAAGGAATGTTATGTGACAAGTTTCATGACTAGACATGACTTCTATGACAAAACTACAATAGGTGAACATGTCACTCTAGATTTTTGAGGTTTTCTTCTACTTTAATGTTTTTTGTAAGAATTTTATGGTTTATGTTTCAGCCACAAAAATAGCAATACAAAACTCAAAGGAACCTAAACTCAACACAATTCATGGTTCAAGAACAAGAACAAAAAAATTGAACCATAGAAAATCAAATCTGGCTTTTATAGCAAGTTCAATAGGTGGAAATTCTAAAGAATCATGTTAACAACATTCAACACAAGACATGTGAGGAAATACATGGAGAAAAATGAAGAAACAACAATGGAGGTTTAAGGAGCACCTACTTGAAGCTCTTGTGCTTTGATTACCGATTGATGGAAGCTTGCTTGAGAAGCTTCTATAGAGGCTGGATCTTTTAGCTTCAATGAGGTCCTTCAATGGTGATTTTCAACCATGGAGATGTAGCGGAGGATAAAGGAGAAGAGGTGAGAGGAGACACCATCCATTAGGGAATAAGCCATGGAAGGAGGAGCTTCACCACCAAGAGAATGCCTTGGATAAGAAGCTTAGAGAGGAAGCTTCAATGGAGGAAAAGAATGAGAGGGGGGGGGGGCACGAAATTGAAGGAGAAAAAGAGGGAGAGAAGTTGAACTTTGAAGTGTGTCTCACAAGTTTCACATTCATGAAAGTTATGACAAGTGTTACACATGCTTCTATTTATAGCCTAGGTCACTAACTAAATGAAAGCTTTTTTGAGAAGCTTCCTTGAGAAGCTAGAACTTAGCTATAAACACCCTTCTAATAGCTAAGCTCACTTCTTTGAGATGCTTCCTTGAGAAGCTAGAGCTTAGCTACACACAACCCTCTAATTGCTAAGCTCACCTCCTTGAGAAGAGAAGCTAGAGCTTAGCTACATACACTCCTCTAATAGCTAAGTTCACCCCCATGACAAATTACATGGAAATACAAAAAAGTCCCTACTACAAAGACTACTCAAAATGCCCTAAAATACAAGGGAAAAAACCTATACTACTAGAATGACCAAAATACAAGGCCCAAAAAAAGGAAAACCTATTCAAATATTTACAAAGACAAGTGGACCCAACCTTGGCCCATGGGCTTAGAAATCTACCTTGAGGTTCTTGAGAACCCTAGGGCCTTCTTCAATAGCTCTAGCCTAATCCTCTTGGAGTCTTCTATCCAATACCCTTGGGGGTTAGGATTGCATCAAACTACTCAATGAAACCCTCAGGAAAGGAAAGTCATCGCTCCCACAAGCCTAGATAACTATCTTGTAGGAAGGCATGACAAGCTTGACAGACCTACAACTCTCATGCCTATCAAGGTTACCACTTTCAACACCAAAGAACACTTGTCCATGCTCGAGGGCTCAACAAACTCATCACCCTCCTACTTGTTAAGCTTACTACCCGAGACATCAGACAAAATCTCTCGACACGGGATAATCTCCTTCAACACTGGATAACCTCTTTCGCCAACAAGCCAGCTCAGAGCTTGGGGGGCTTATGTTCTGATGCAATCCTATCCCCCAATGGCATTAGATAGAAGACTCTAAGAATATTGGGCCAGAGATGCAGGAGAAGGACCTAGGGTTCTCATGAGCCTTAGGGTAGATTTTGGACCCATGGACTAAGTATGAACCCGTTTATCTGTGTACATATTAGATTAGGGTTTCATTGTTTTTGGGCCTTGTATTTAGGGCTCCATAGTGTAGGGAGGGTTTCACATGCATTAAGTGCACTATTTGATGTGTTTGTTGGGAGAGAAATTTAATTGAATTGGAAGAAGTCCAATCCAATTAAATTTTGGACCAACCTAAGGGGAGGTAAGCATTTGCTTGCTACAACTCATTGTCACATCATATATTCATACTTTGTGCATGTCCTTCATGCTTTACATGTCTCATGACACCTAAGCACACTTAGTGGAGAATCTTGGACTTGATCTTGGATTAGTGGGCTGAACCATAGCTGAAATTCACTAATCATAATTAGTGAAACTTTGGCTCCACAAATTCAAATTTAAATTCATATGAAATTTGAATAGAAATTCAAATTTCCCTCCAATTTTGTGTAACACTTAGGCTATAAATAGAGGCCTTGTGTGTGCATTTTTTCAACTTTGATCATTTGAGAAATTAGATTTCAAAGTTCATACCTCATTTAAGGCATAAAATTCGTGCCCCCCCTCTCTCTCTCCTTCCTCTAATCTTCTCCTACCTTCAAGCTCTTATCCATGGTCTCCTATGGTGGTGAGCTTGTTCTTGACTCATCTTCTCCTTGAAGTGGCGTCTCCAATCACCTTTCCTCCTTCTCCATTTTGTTGACATTGATCTTCAAGAAGCAAATGACTCCATTGATGAAAAAGATCCAAGGCCTACAAGCTCTACATGGAGCTACATCATGTACTGTCCAGGGTTCACAAAGTACATGTGTCATGCTATATGGAACTCTGAGACACACTTCAACCCTCCATGTCAGCCCTAGCGCCGGAGTACGAGTGTCCAACCTTTAGCAGTCGGGCCCTCAACGGAAAAGTTATCTCTAACCATTTAATTATTTGAATATACTGTCATCTCTTTATCTCTTGGCAGGTATTCAATTATCTTTAAAGCTGCAACTTATCTATAAGAAACAATTATCTACTAGCTTTTATCTCTAAGACATACATTATCTCTAATATTATCTATAAGTCATCTTTATCTACTAGTTGTTATCTGCAAGCCAGTAATTATCAGCAAGGGTTGTTACGTCACTATAAACAGCCCCTATCAACAAGGACTCACAGCTCCCTCTCCATACTATAAGTAGTTGGTTCCCTCGTACTTATTTCATTCACTCACTCATATTCTCCTAACTCACGTACTTACTTAAGCGATAGAGTCCTTGTTTTGCAGGTCCCCCTTCTTGTCCTCCTAACAAAGGCCACTCTCAGTCCAACGTGCAAAGTCCAAGAGCCTACCTTAGCTAGGTCCACTCTGATGAGTGCCAGCTCTGAATTTTGGTAAGTACAATTTTAAAGTTGTCACAAAATATATTTTTAAAAAGATGAATCAAGTCTTGAATATTCATATCAAATATAGAACTTGGAATATCATGGGAACCTTGCCAGCATATTAATTTAATTTATTTAATAAATTAATTAAATCAACTCTTTTCTTAATTTATTTAATTAAAAATATAGGATTTTGTATATATTCGGCTGAGGTAATTATTACTATTTTTAAAAATATATTTATTGTTTTATTTTAAAGTTGTAATAAAATACATTTTTAAAAAGGTGAATCAAGTCTTGAATACTCATGTCAAATATAGAACATAACTCAAATTTTATATTTAAGAAACATCTAATTAGTTACAGTTGACATGGTGATACCTGATTAATTTTCAACCCGCACCCAATCAATCAACCTCTCCTTCCAATTCTATTGATCACTAGTTGTAGTGTTGTATACGTATATGTGTCGAGGATATGGACATTTCATTGGGAGTATAATTGCTTCTAGTTAATTTTATACTATTAATCTCTCAAATATTTTTGGATACATATTGCTTCTATTTTGTTGAAAAATCAAACCTAAATAGGTCTAATTAAGATTTAACTCTAATAGTCGTTCTTCTTCTGTAGGTAGTCCAAGTCTCGTGTATAAGATCTTTTTGGAAAGCTCTACTTATCTAACATTCATAGGTTAAGTTGAAACTGTGGTAGCCACTCATTTATTTCTTCTTTCTCTTCTTTTAATCTTGGGAAGGGGGTTTAAGGTTAATTACTTTAAGGTGATGAACTGATTAATCATGTCTAATGACTGGATTCTAATGAAGTTTCTTGATCACTATTGCAGATCCGAAAGTAGCTTTTTAGATATATTATTGCTTGAAGATTTTGATTGTAATGTTTGGATAGCCCGAAGCATAATCTTTGTCTTCATGTCTTGGACCTGAATAGCTATCAAGCTCTTGCTTTCGTGAACTTATTGTTGGGAATAAATTTGCATGCGCACAATCCAAGTCATCATTTAGTCATTTCTAATTTTAATAATAAAGTATTATTTTATTTTTATTGTCATATTTCACTATTTGATTAAATGGTCCATTTGGTAATGTCCTTGATCAAAATTAAAGACTTGTTATTATAATAAAGATTATGATAATGAGGTACAAGTTTGTTCTAAATTTAATCTAAACCGTTCTTGATCATAGCATTATTGTAAATAGGATATCAATAATCCAGATAGATTAATATATATGTGATAATATTTATTGGATAAATATTAATAGATCTCATTTATTAATTTGCATATATAGATGAGTCACATGTTGATGTGATCATTGAACTAACTCAATTGAAATTTTCTAATGGTTAAAATTTACCATAAACTGTCAATAGAAAATTCTCAAGAAGAGATATAATAGCTTTCTTTGACCTGAGAT
Source organism: Glycine soja (assembly GCF_004193775.1). Taxonomy (NCBI): domain Eukaryota; kingdom Viridiplantae; phylum Streptophyta; class Magnoliopsida; order Fabales; family Fabaceae; genus Glycine; species Glycine soja. The sequence goes on along the minus strand of NC_041007.1, from coordinate 24,751,985 downwards.
TGTCATAGTAATTAACAGGTTATTTGTTGTATTTTGATTCCAAACACCTAATGCTTTAGAGCACTTGTTGAATGGATATTGGATACGATTAAATACCTATAGAATTAATGATTAATCAAGAAGGAATCCATCAACTCTTGGTAATGAGTTTGAGCTCTATGAATAAAATTATATCCTAGCCAGGAAAATTAAATGAAAGAAGAAATGAGTTTCTTAAGTCATTGTGAGTTAACTCAAAAGGGTTTGACAGTAATACCATACTCTAGAGTTAACCCAGAGCTGTAAAGATGGAAGAAATTATTACACTACTCTTCTAATGGTTCTTGAAAGTAAAATGCTACTTCATGCTATCCGGACATTAAGGAGTGTTGCTAGACGCCTACCTTATTCAGTATATTAATTTGATTTATATATTACCGGCTTAGTATTGAACCTACAGGGTCACACACAAACGAGTGTTCTAATCTATGTTAAAGAAATTATTTTAATATTTGATGATTAATTAAATTAGAGAATTTAATATGATCAAATGATTAATTGATTTTTTTAAAAAAGGTGGAATATTATTATATTTTTGCTAGCACTGAAAATATAAATAATATGAAAGATTTGGTGGAAGAAGAGAAACAAACATGTATTATTTTGTATTTGGAATTTGGGTTGAAAAGGCGGCTAGATACAAGTTTGACTTTGTCAATTATTATTTCAATTTTAATTGCTAAATGGTTAACAATAAAAGGTAACAAGAAATAATATATCTTAAAAAAGGATAGTATTAATAATGATTTTGATTTGATCAGAAATTTGGTATCGATCCTTAGCGTGCTATAAATAGAGCCTTAGGCTGCACGTTGAAAAAAATCCGAAAAATCATTTCTGTATTCTTATTTTTCCACTTGTCAAAGTTGTTGACGAATAGAGGTTAGTCTCGGTGTAGATACACGTAGAGTCTTCACACTATTGAATAATTTTTATGCTTCAAGAGCTCATCAACATGTACACTTTTTAATATGTCATCTGCTTATAATATAATTTAAATATAAAATAGATCCTTTTATTTTGTAATGTGTGTTTTTGAACACCTTTTTTCCTACAATTGGTATCAGAGTCATGTGTCTTTTGTATTTAAATTATATTTAGCAAAAAATTGAAAATGTTTTAATTTTTATTTACTTACACGTAATGTTGTCTATTATGATTGCATGATTACATTGCCAAATCAAATTAATTTTTTTATGCTATGTGTGTAATTATATAATTGTTATATATCTAAATGATAAATAGGTTTGTCATCTGATTTATCTTACATATCAAATTGTTTAATCATAAGGAACGACCTGATTACCAGGGGACTTATAGAAAAAAGATAAATTGAGACATATGATGTAATTTTTTTAATGATTAATAATAAGGAACGACTTGACGAACAAGACACTTATAATTAATTATTATCATTTTTCTCGCATAAGATGCATGTTTTTGAAATTAATTATATATTGAGCGCCTAGACAACCTAGGATTGGTGTGACACCAGGAACTTATGTGATATGATATTTCTTATTTTGATTTGAAAATGTATATGATACATTGTCTTAGAATGTGTATGAGAAACGACTTGATAACCAAGTGGCTTTCTTACAATTTTTAAGAGGCTTTATGTGATCCACTTAAGTATTTCTTACATTATTATATTATTATTTTAATTAGTGGAAATATCATTAATATTTTTGTATTTTTTAAAAGGTTTGAAAAATTATGCTCTGACATAACTATATTTTGTTGTGTGCTTAATCAACAGTATGTCTTCTCTATCGCTTCGTGGTATTCTTGAATCTGGAAAACTAGTCGAAGCCAATTATGATGATTGGTACCGCAACTTGAGAATTGTTCTCATGCATGAGAAGCTTATTGACACTATTGATAAGCCTCCCATGGAAGCACCTGATCTGAGTGATGTTGAAGCAACCAAGGTTTTTCAAAAGTACCTAGATGAGTGCCTTACTGCTAAGTGCATTATCTTGGCATCAATGAGTTCAGAACTCCAGAGGCAACATCAAGACATGGACCCATATGAGATCGTCGCACATCTTAAGAAGATGTACGGTGGTCAAAGCAGGACGGCTAGATTTCAGTTATCTAAGGCCCTATTTAGATCCTCATTTGCTGCAAATGAAAAGGTTGGACCCCATGTTCTTAAGATGATTGATCTCAAAGAACAACTTGAGAAGTTGGGGTGCACTCTTAGGAAAGATTTTCTCAAGATTTGATTCTGCAATCACTTTCTGATTCATTTTCACAATTTATTGTGAATTTCAACATGAATAAGATGAGTTGTGACTTACATGAGATGCTTAATCTGTTAATTGATTATGAGAATCAAATTGCTTCTGAGAAGAAGAAAGGAACTGTCATGGTAGTTGGCAAGAGCTCCAAGAAGAAAGGCAAAGTACCAAAAAGGAAGCATCTTGGACCTAAGGGTGGTATGACCAAACCCAAGAACAAAAGGAACAAGATTGACCAAACTGATGCTGAATGTTTCTTCTGTAAGGAGAAAGGTTACTGGAAGAGAAATTGCAAGAAGTATCTTGATTCTTTGAAAAACAAGAAACAAGGTAAGACATTAATGAAAAATGCTTTCATGATTTCTTTAACTGTCACTGATTCTTCAAAGTGGGTATTAGATACAGGCAGTAGTTTTAATATTTGCAATACATTGCAGGGACTACAGATAACTAGATGGTTGAAGAAAGGAGAAATAAATCTACAAGTAGGGAATGGAGAAAATGTTGTTGCCTTATCTTTAAGATCAGTTTCTTTAATAATGCCTACTGGAAAAGTACTAGTACTGGAAGATTGTTATTATGTTCCGAAATTTGTTTCAAACATTATTTCAATTTCCATGTTGGACAAGCGAGGTTTTAGCATTATCTTTAATAATAACATTTGCTCAAATTTATCAAGATGATGATTTATATGTGAATGGTTATCTCCAATGCAGCATTTATGTCTTACTCGATGTGAATCATAACTCGATTATGCACGTTTCTTCTAGTTTCAAAAGAAAAAGTGATAATCAAGTAAATAAAACATATCTTTGGCATTTTAGGCTAGGTCACATTGGCGAGAAAAGAATTAACAAGTTGCACAAGGAAGGTTACCTTGATAATTATGGTTATGAATCATATGAAACTTGTGAATCTTGTCTCAAAGGAAAAATGACTAAATCTCCATTTATTGGAAGTGGAGAAAGAGCTTCTGAGTTATTGGGACTAATTCATACAGATGTTTATGGGCCCATGAAGATTCAAGCCAAAGGAGGATATTCTTATTTTATCACCTTTACTGACAATATGTCTAGATATGGATTTTTGTATCTTATGAAACATAAATCTGAATCATTTGAAATGTTTAAAAGATTTCGTAGTGAAGTTGAAAAGCAAACTCGTAAGAGTATCAAAATGCTTAGATCGGATAGAGGAGGAGAATATTATAGTGATAACTTTATTGACTATCTAAAGGAGAATGGGATTCTCTCTCAGTGGACACCTCCGGGAACACCACAACACGATGGTGTATCTGAAAGAAGAAATTGAACCTTACTAGATATGGTTAGATCCATGATGGGGTTCATCGATCTTCTATTAAACTTATGGGGATATGCTTTAGAAGCAGCAACCTACTTGCTAAATAAAGTTCCTACAAAAGTAGTCTCTACAACTCCATATGAGATATGGAAAGGAAAGAAACCAAGTCTTAAACGCATCAAGGTCTAGGGTTGCTCTGCTTATGTTAAAAGATTGCAAACAGATAAACTTGAGGCAAGGTCTGATAAGTGTAAATTCATTGGTTATCCTAAAGAAACAATGGGATATTATTTCTACCAATCTTATAACCATAAGGTGTTTGTGGCAAGAGGAGCAACCTTTTTGGAAAGAGTTTCTTGTAGAAGGAAACCATGGTAAAGAAATTGAACTTGATGAGACTCAAGTCACCAATGATAACATAACTCAAGAATATGAAATGGAAACTAAGAGGTCTTTCTTTGATGTTTTGAAATTAGGACAAGGCTCTTCAACTCAAACGATTATGGCTTAAGAACCAACTATTGTTCAAGAAGAAGTTAATGAACCAATCTTAGAACAATTGTAGCACCCTTTGAACCCAACACAAGAACCTCTTAGAAGATCTACTTGAATGCATCGTGCACCTGATAAATTAAACTTAATGGTGCAAGATGACATGTCAAATGAGGTTTATCATAATGATGATGACCCTAAGAGCTATGAACAGGCCATGAGAAGCCCGGATTGCAACAAATGGCAAAAAGCCATGGAATCTGAAATAGAATCAATGAAGATCAACAAAGTATGGACTTTAGATGAAGCTTTAAAGGATATAAAACCAATTGGTTGTAAATGGGTTTACAAGAAAAAGATTGGAGCAGATGGAAAGGTCGAGACCTATAAAACTCGCCTTGTTGCTAAAGGATATCGTCAACAGGAAGGAATAGATTATGACGAAACATTTTCTCCGATGGCAATGCTCAAATCAATTCGGATTCTACTTGCCATAGCAACATACTATGATTATGAGATATGACAAATGGATGTGAAAACAACTTTCCTTAATGGTGAGTTGAAAGAGGAAGTGTACATGACACAACCTGAATGATTCACATCATTGGCTGGTTGTAATGAAGTTTGCAAGTTGCAACGATCTATATATGGATTGAAATAAGCTTCTAGAAGTTGGAACATTCATTTTAATAAGACAATCGAAAAGTTTGAGTTTGTTAAATGTGAGGAAGAGCCATGTGTTTACAAAAAGGTCAGTGGGAGTGCAATTATTTTCTTAGTTATATGTAGATGACATATTACTAATTGAAAATGACATACCAATATTGCAAGGCACAAAGATTTGGCTATCAGAACAATTCTCCATGAAGGATTTGGGAGAAGCAGTCTATATTCAAGGTATAAAGATTTTTAGAGATAGATCTAAAAGGTTGCTTGGACTTTCCTAATCTATGTACATTGATACTATCTTAAAGAGATATAACATGGATAATTCCAAACGAGGCTATTTTCCTGTAGGTGTTGGAATTACTCTTAGTAGGGAGAATTGTCTAACAACTTCTGAACAAAGAGAATGCATGAGTAGAGTACCATATGCTAGTGCAGTGGGAGCTATCATGTACACCATGAGTTATACACGTCCTGATGTCGCTTATGCACTAGGTGTAACTAGTCGATATCAAGCAAACCCTGGTGAGGAACATTGGAAATTGGTTAAGACCATACTTAAGTACTTAAGAAGGACTAAAGACCAATTCCTCATTTATGGAGACTCTGAATTGAAGCTGAAGGGTTATACTGATGCAAGTTTTGCATCAGACAAAGATGATAGCAAATCCATTTCAGGATATGTTTTCACTTTAAATAGTGGTGCAATAAGTTGGAAAAGTTCCAAGCAAGCTGCGGTAGCACATTCAACTACTGAAGCAGAATATATAGCGGCAAGTGAAGCCGCTAAAGAAGTTGTTTGGATGAAAAGATTCATATTTGAACTTGGTGTGGTTCCTTCAATAAAAGAGTCGGTCCCATTATTGTGCGACAATAATGGGACTATTGCTCAAGCAAAGGAACCAAGATCACACCAGAAGTCCAAACATATTTTACGAAGGTATCACTTGATTAGAGAGATAATAGAACGTGGTGACGTTAAGATTGAAAAGGTAGATGGAAAGGAGAATGCAGCATATTCCTTCACCAAGGCGCTTGGCATAAAAGAGTTTGACAAGCACAAATGGGAATTAGGAATGAAGTTCATGAATGATTGGCTCTAGGCAAGTGGGAGATTGTTGGGAATAAATTTGTATGTCCACGATCCAAGTCATCGTGTAATCAATTCTAATTTTAATAATAAAGTATTATTTTATTTTTATTGTCATATTTCACTATTTGATTAAATGGTCCATTTGATAATGTCCTTGATTAAAATTAAAGACTTGTTATTATAATAGAGATTATGATAATGAGAAACAAGTTTTTTCTAATTTTAATCTAAACCGTTCTTGATCATAGGATTATTGTAAATAGGATATCAATAATCCGGATAGATTAATATATGTGTGATAGTATTTATTGGATAAATATTAATAGATCTCATTTATTAATTTGCATATATAGATGAGTCACATGTTGATGTGATCATTGAACTAACTCAATTGAAATTTTCTAATGGTTAAAATTTACCATAAACTGTCAATAGAAAATTCTCAAGAAGAGATATAATAGCTTTCTTTGACCTAAGATTGTCATAGTAATTAACAGGTTATTTGTTGTATTTTTGATTCCGGACACCTAATGCTTTAGAGCACTTGTTTAATGGATATTGGATATGATTAAATACCTGTAAAATTAATGATTAATCAAGAAGGAATCCATCAACTCTTGGTAATGAGTTTGAGCTCTATGAATAAAATTATATCCTATCCAGGAAAATTAAATGAAAGAAGAAATGAGTTTCTTAAGTCATTATGAGTTAACTCAAAAGGATAGTATCAATAATGATTTTGATTTGATCAGAAATTTGGTATCCTTAGCGTGCTATAAATAGAGCCTCAGGCTGCATGTTGAAAAAATCCAAAATATCACTTCTCTATTCTTATTTTTCCACTCATCAACAGGTGCACTTTTTAATATGTCATTTGCTTATAATATAATTTAAATACAAAATAGATCCTTTTATTCTTCAATTTGTGTTTTTTAACACTTTTTTTCCTACAATACTTATAATTATAGTCTTTTAAATAATGCCATTTTCGGGAAGAGTGGTGAGAAAGCTTCCAATGTGGTCTACAATGGGAAGCTTGAGAACAATCGGTTAGTTGTTGTGAAACGCTTCTCCAAACTCTCTTTGCCTGATGCTCAACAGTTCATGGTGAGAGGAATGAACAACTTCTATTAGTCCTCAATTTGGTTTATTAGAAATTTAAGGAAAAAAAGGAGTAGGAGGAGAATGACAAGTATTTAGTTGTTTTTAGAGAAACATTGTCTATTTTTGTGGATTCTCTTGTGCATTTTTGGGGATTTTCTGGAAGATGAAGTTTTTTATTCTCTCACTTTTTTTTAAAGGATTTTCCTTTATGCAATTTTTTAAATTATATTTTGTTAATGGTTTTGGGAATGCAAGTTTTATGTTAATGGTTTTGATTGGTCAGGTAGAGACAACTAGAGTTGGAAAAGTGAGGCACAAGAGACTGGTGAATCTAATTGGTTGTTGTGCTGAAGGAGATGAAAGGCTCTTGGTAGCTGAGTACATGCCAAATGATACTTTGTCCAAACATCCCTTTCACTGTACTTCTCTTCTCTGTATCCATTCATTCAACTTTGTTAGCTGTCATTAAAGCTCTTTATTAGCTCTAGTACTTTTTCCCTCTCTTGTCATTCTCCTTGTTGACTTGTTGTCTTTAGATTTGGTGGAAAGTCCTTGTGGCCTTCATTTCTTATAAGACAGAGCTGCCTGTCTTAAACTTTTACCGCATTTTCTTGGCCATGTAGTTAAGAATACTTTTGCTTTACCAGAAAATTGTTTGATCTACAATCTTTGATGACATTTCAATAATTTGTCGATTGTCTATGATTATTATCCTAAATATTTCCATCTTTCGAATAAGATTGCATATGAAATTATTATCCTAAATAAGATTATTAACCTAGTGTGTGTAAACAACCGGTTCTTATTTTCTGTCCTCATTTTTTTATTATACTATTGCAAAAGACAAATTGGCGCAGGCCAAAGGGCATAGATTCTTGTGTAATGGCATAAATAACTGGCACTGTCTGTTACTTACTAGCCATTAGTTGTTTATACATATTTTAGAATCAAATGAAATCTTCTTAGTAAGGATATGTTAGTATGTATCATATTCCTCTATTTTTACACATGAGTACAAATGATAAATCATATTCCGAGACCAACATGCATGATAAGCCTGATGCAATAAATACATAATTTTTTATATAAGTTCTACCCCACGACTATTTGTTGCCTATACATGGAATTAATTATGTGCGTGCTATGTGCCTATATATGAAATAGGCCCTCCCACCACTACCATTTACACTTTTGGAAAATGGAATGCAGCAGAGCTTTGACAATTTTCTTCCTCCTGCTTCATTATTCCTTCACAAGGGATTGTTTAGGGATTAGGTGATGGAATCCTATCCCGCAAGGGCATTGGGTAGAAGACTCCAAGTAGATTGGGCTAGAGATCCAAGGGAAGGCCCTAGGGTTCTCATGAGCCTTAGGGTAGATTTCGAGCCCATGGGCTAAGTATCAGCCCGCTTATCTTTGTAAATATTAGAATAGGTTTTTCCTTCATTTGGGCCTTGTATTTTGGCCATTCTAGTAGTATAGGGTTTTAGCCTTGTATTTCGGGGCATTTTGAGTAGTCTTTGTTGTAAGGACTTTTTTTTGTATTTTCATGTTTTTTGTCATGGGGGTGAGCTTAGCTATTATAGGGGGTGTGTAGCTAAGTTCTAGCTTCTCATCTCAAGGAGGTGAGCTTAGCTATTAGAGAGGTATGTGTAGCTAAGCTCTAGCTTCTTTAGGAATCTTCTTGAGGAAGCTTCTCAAGGAGGTGAGCTTAGTTATGAGAGGGGTGTGAGTAGCTAAGCTCTAGCTTCTCAAGGAAGTTTTCTCAAAGAAACTTCTCAAGGAAGTTTTCTCAAGAAAGCTTCTCAAGGAAGCTACCTAGTCTATAAATAGAAGCATGTGTAACACTTGTTGTAACTTTGATGAATGAGAGTCTTGTGAAACACAACTCAAAGTTCAACTTCTCTCCCTTTTTCTTCCTTCAATTTCGTGCTCCCCCCTCTCTCTTTCTCTCCCTCTTTCTTTTCCTCCATTGAAGCATCCTTCCAAGCTTCTTATCCAAGGCTCATCTTGGTGGTGAAGCTCCTTCTTCCATGGCTTATTCCCTAGTGGATGGCGCCTCCTCTCCCCTCTTCTCCTTTGTCTTCCGCTGCATCTCCATGGTGGAAAACCACCATTAAAGGACCTCATTGAAGCTCAAAGATCCAGCCTCCATAGAAGCCTCACAAGCAAGCTTCCATCATTAGGGGTCCCAGACTCCTTCCTCAATAGCCACCACCAAGTTTCTTATTTTGTTATAGAAAATGCTTAGTGCCCACCACACATTAGGTACAGCTCTAAGGGGATGTAAAGAGAAAATAAATAAAAAATTGGCGTATCCTTCAACTGTATTGTCATGTGTCAGTTACACTCTATTGTTCGTTTTCTTATAGATGAGGGTTAGTTTGGTAAATAGCTAAGAAATATCTTGTTTTATGTGATTCTTTTTATATGGTCTCTCCATATCGACATTGATACGCACAATTACTAAAACTTTAACTTCTAAGTTATAATATATATAGTGCCTGGTTGTTGTAATATGCTAATAATGCCATGGTTGCCAAATCTCATTTCCAAGTCATAATTCTATTTCTTCTTTCATTATTATACATTACATCCAGCTATACTCATACACAGGCTGATTTTGACAAATGGGTATCACGGAATGTCAAAGAATTATTAGAAACTAGTCGGTAACCCGTGCATACGCACGAGTGGTTCGCTAATTGATTTTTGATGTATGAATTAAAAGAAATGTAGGATTACTGCATACACTACTAGAAAAATTGGATTTTAAGTCGGTTCTTATGCCCATGTCACGACGGTTTTCAACCGTCGTTAATGCCAATGTCGTAAAATGTATAAGGTATTTTACGACGGTTATGGGAACCGTCGTTGTAAGTTTTGAATATTACGATGGTTAGAAATAACCGTCTTAGTATGTGTTAAATATTACAATGTTTCTTCTATGTTATGCCAATTTATGACGGTTTTTATGACCGTCTTAGATGGCATGTCAAGACTGCATACTAAGACGTTTTATGGGAAACGTCTTTGTATGTTATGCCAATTTACGACGGTTATGGTAACCGTCTTTGTATGTTATGCCAATTTACGACGGTTATGGGAACCGTCATTGTAGGTCTACATTATGTTGTCATTTTACGACGTTTTCGGGAACCGTCTTTGTATGTCTAATTTTTTTTTATTCATTTTATTGATGCATTTTTTTTACATTGATCTCTGGTACCTATAAATTAAATCAGACCATGCAAATTAAATAATAGCATCAAATGAAATCTGAACAATAGCGTCAAATGACATGCATCCTACATATATAAGTCCATGCAAATTGAATACCCTTTTTTGAATTAATGATCCTCTAATGTATCCAACATACAAAGTTGTAGCCATAATTGTTCTAATTCTTTGATGAAACCACAGGAAAAATGTACTTGTACATAATACAAATCAAATTAAGCAACCGCTTTTCCTAAAAGATAAAAAATAAGTTGCTCATTTCTGTCGAACTGTTGTGATGGCCTCCACGTCTAACGATGAGCCATCAGAAAACCACTACAAAATTAACATTAGATAAAATTATTAGTAACTTAACAAATATTAACCAAAGTTACAATTGTAACTCCATGCATTATGTTTACCTTGTGCCAGTCATCCTTCAAACCGGCAGTCACGATGCACCACATCAAGTGCATGACATAATATCCGCACTCAAACCCTCCACTTTGCACATTACTCTACATATAACATTTTTAATGGTTACTTAACATTTAACACTGAAAGATGTACAAACGGTTCATTACAAACAAGTACTGATTACCTTGGGTTCAACCCACCGAGGTGCACCTTGATTAGACATGCCTTCAAAAGAACTGGTTATTGTCTTCATTGCACTAGTTAAAAAAAATAGCATACATATGACAACCATTTTTGTTGTATATGTAACAACAATTACCAACTAAAGGATGCCATGATTTGTATATTTGAATAGAACCTGTTAATTGCGCCTTTGATGTTAATATCAGGCTTCTTCCTCAGAGAACAAAACCAAACGACCATGTTTTCCCTTGGGTGGAGAACAAATAGTTGCCAATGTGCCCTGAATTGGACAATTATAATAACAGAATTGTACAAAAAAAAAAAACTTAAATTCGAAAAACAATTGAACTTACTGATGCAAGTAAGCTCCTAAATACAACTGCCTTTGTGATTCCTTGACCCATGTTTCAATGTATTGTTGGCATTGTTGACGTCTTTCCTTAGCATTTTGTATAGATTGAGGCTCTAGCAAACCATATAGTGACTGATCAGCTTTGCATCTACCGCACTCATTCATAAATCTATTTGGAAGACAAGTCATGATTGTGGCGTCCCCAAAATAATGACTGGTTTAATAGTAATGATTTAAATAACAAAAACCATGATAATCTTTTTTTTCTTCTTTTTCTTTTTCATTTCTTTCTCTTTTCACAATAATTAGGTTTAGAAGGAAAATCCTCACTATAGAGTCCTGAATGGCCAGTTCACAACTCTATTCGGAGTCATTTCTTTCTTACCGCTCGTACTCTCTAAACTATTTTGTTGTTTAAAAAGGCAGAGTATACCAACCATTACTTTAGGTCGTCACGTGAAAATAGTAAAATAAAATACGGTCGGTAAACTCTTTTGCAAATAAAGTTTGCTACTACTTCCTTTCCAATTAACAAGATTAAACATGAGTACATTCATCATTTAAAAGTTGTCCAAAATATGGGAGTTTTACAAAATACATAGTGTCATCCAGAGCAAAGGCGTCCACAGTGGTGGCTTCAGCCACATGTATACAATCATCAAATTCCTATACAATAGGTCTACCCATACAAAACAAAAGAGTAAACCTAACAGTTAGTCCTAGATACACCCACCCTCAAAAGTATATAAAACTAATCCAATGAGCTGACTACTATGATGAAGAGCCTCCACTAATCGCCATCTCTCCAGGGCCACTATCCTCCGTAGAGTCTGCCTCAGATGCCGACATGACGTCCTCGGGAGAATCACCTTAGGGAGTGGGTCCTCATCACCCTCTAGAAAGTCAAGAGCATCCACAGCAGGCTTGGGAGGTAGCTCCTCAGGGTCCTCCTCAGGATCTTCCTCGGATGACGTCACCTCAATCACGTGGACTGGCTCTACTAGATGGTATGGTGTAGGCGTGGGTAGTATCCACTCCACAGTGCGCTGAAGCGTGCACGCGGGTTCATCTGGATGCACCAATGAAGTAGCCGTAAATCAAATCGTGCCCCGAAATCGGCACCTCGTGTTGCCTTCGAGGGTCTCCCAAGCTCCCTCTAGGCACTCCATCTCCACTCGATCATGGATTAGCTGCGCCGCCATCACGATCTACAAGAAAGAAAAGAAAGGGGTAGACTCTTTCACGAGAGATCTAACTGCGGTAGCAACACAATGCGTCTCATAACCACTACATGCAATTAAAATGGGTATCTCAAGGCTTTTCATCTCTGATAATTGATTACACAACCTTGGTAATCGATTACCAGAGGCTAAACTCGAATCACACAGCTTCAGGACATGAAAACCTGAAAAAGGCACTGTGTAATCGATTACACATACCTGGTAATCGATTACCAGTGACCCATTCCTCTGTGTAATCGATTACACAGACTGGTAATCGATTACCAGAGGCCTCCACAATCTTCCAATTCCCTTTTTAAGCCTGGTAATCGATTACACCCCTTGGTAATCGATTACCAGAAGCTCTCCTAGCTTCCTTACCTCGTTTTCAAGCCTGGTAATCGATTACACCCCTTGGTAATCGATTACCAGAGACCATCTTAGTCTTCTGTCTTCATTTTTAAGCCTTGTAATCGATTACCCACCCTTGGTAATCGATTACCAGAGGCCACATCCCATATATCAATCAAGTTTCACAGTTGGCCAGCCACCATGCAAGCCTCCCTTGCTTTGTGGTCTTTGTTCCTTTTATCTGTTGACTGTCAGGAGCTCGCCTGCTTAGGTACATCACAGGTTCTCACTGACTGACTATGCCCGGGTTGGGTCGGGATTGGTCAAGCTTGGTTTTGGGCAATAGCACCCCACCTGACGTCCCCAAGGTCTCCTGACCCCCACGACATATCTCCAGGTACCACTCTGTGGTCAACGAATAAAAGCAGGAAGTTTCACCCTTCTACACTTCCTCATCTCAAGCTTATAGGAATATGGGGTACCCATCACATGTGGTACTAGGTGGCGGTCGGGCGATGATGCACAACAAGTTTTCCACATCCACAAATCACGTATAAACCCACCATCCCCTGTTGCCCACCTCCAACTGAGCTCACGTACTCCCACGTAGCCCATATCCTCGTTTCTCTCAACACCGGGTCCCCATCAATCCTCCCAAGCTTCCCCAACATCCAGGTAATTCAACATCCAAATCATCACAAACTACAAACCAAGCAAAACAGGGCAAAGGCAGAAAACTCTGCCCAAAACTCAAACCAAAATCACAACTTTTTCTCACTTAAAGACCCCAGTAACATTTCCTTCGTTCCAATTCGTTAACTGTTGGATCGACTCGAAAATTTTACTAGAAGTCTCTAGTACATAAGTCTACATTTTGACAGTTGGGATCTACTAGAAAACATCCAGAACTCATTCTGTACTACTCTTTTCACAGCCAACCACACACAAGCATTTTTCTGCACAAAGCCAAAATTCTGCTGCACCTATTTGACAGCAAAATTCTGCATAAGTGCAGATTTTCGAAAATCACTCTTGCCTTCATCCAATTTTGCCCAAATTGAATCCTACAAGTCCTAAATCATGTACCAATCATGTCTAAACCAAGGACAAGCTTCAAACCACAGCAACACAAAATCTAGATATCCAAAACCCTTCAATTTAATGGATTTTCAAGGTTTGAGAAGTGAAATTGAGAATGGGATAAATTTGAAGCAAACTCTCACCTCACACAAGTCTATAACATCAATTTAAACTTGTTCAAACTGGATTTACGCCTAAAATTTCACCGAATCAAAATTTGACTCCTCAACACCCAAATTTACCCTAGAAATGGCTCTTTGTTCACTTTGGTCATTTGTTTTTCTCTCTAGCACAGCCCAAACTTTCTCATAAGTCCTAAATGGCATTTCAAGCTAGGATTAACTCACTCTAACCTCCAAATACCACTAAATCCAGATTTGGCCTTCCAACTCTCAAAGTCTCACTCTTTTTCCACTTACAACACCATACTCTCACCTTCTAACCCTAGGTTAACTCTACCCTTCATCTCTAACAATTTTCCATAAGCAATTTCAGCACATAAACATCACAAGCATCATCATAAAAACCCTAAAATTGAATGGGTAAGCTTAACTCATCCAAACATGGCAAGTTCGACATGCTTTCAACAAATTTCTTCACAAATAACCATCATGAAGTAGAAACCTAGCAAGACTACCCATCATATCTCCCAAAACCCAATACCCACGAAAATCAAGTGAGAAAGAAGTCCACCCAAACCTGAAATTTCGAAGTCCCACACGTAGAGATGCGCTTCACGACTCTGAAAATGCCCTCCTTTCACGATTTGGAGCAGAAATGATGGTCAAAGGTTGGAGCTTTGTTGGAGCTTCAATGGTGGAGGAAGAAGAAGGAGAAAAGCAACGTGAGGGAGAGGGAGAGAGAGAGCTGTCTGAAAATGTGGGGCTGAGTGAGGAGAGAGAGAGTTGCTTTTTAGTTTTAAAAAGGCTTTTTCCTCTTTTATTATTATTTTATTTAAGCTATGTCACATGTCTCCATTTGAGTGGAGCAAAAAGGGCCCACTTTCTCTTTTGATTGTGACCCATACACAGCCACAGAAAGTGAGAAAAATCTGACCTTTGAAACGCTAAAATCCTACCTCGGTTTGCGTGCCATTTCTCTGGTTTCAGTCCCCCGCGTTTCTCTGCGCCCGTCGGGGCCAATTTTTGAAAGTAGGCAATATATATATCAAAACGCTCAGAATGAAACCCCGAGCGTGGTTCAGAGGTTGGTTTTGTTAAATTTTAAGTCGCACGCAAAACGATGATTTTTAGACTAATTAATTAAGAATTAACCCATAACCTCCCAGTTATGGATTTCTCTTCCTTAATTAGCCTAACCCGCGTATCTTGCCCCCACTATTCCTACTTCTATCAAGAACATATATGCATATACACTGAATAATACTTATATATATATATATATATATATATATATATATATATATATATATATATATATATATATATATATATAATCATTCAAAATACATCGTTTCCAAAAATTCCGGGTAGAAATTTCCAGGATGTCACAATGATTATTTTAAATGTTTTAGATTTAAAATAATGATTATCAGGTAATCAAACATAAAGGTTGCAGGAAAATGACTTACATGGTCCACAATTGTAGTATCGCTATGTTTAAACACTTGTCACCTGATATTATTTCCGCTAGATCTGTATGAGTGATGTAAAATTTTGCCCCAATATCAGGAAGTCCAGATTGGTTCGCCTCCCACGGCACTTCCACTGGATTCTGGTACACATAAAACAATATCTTCATCAACTCTCCCAATGGATCGGATTCACCTGCAAGCTTTGCATCACCACTATGTTCAACTGGCTTCCGCACATTAAGGTCAGAATCCTAAGTGGTACAAGAAAATAAGTATTAAATTTAATCAATAACTTAACAAATATTACAAGTGTGTATTCAAATGACAATATGGCAGGGGGATTACTATATTACTTACATAAGATAAAGGTTTCACTAGATGTCTGGGCCATCCAATGAATGAGTTCACAGCGTCCCTGACATACTGAATCTTTGAAGTGGGTAACGGGACAACGACTTCACCATCGTATATAGTGTCAACACACACCCTTACTACATCATCTCCATAAGCAACAGTGTGTATCGTGCCACCTACTCCAAAGACCTTTCCCCCTGCCACCAGCTGTGTACTGTCACCACAAACAATGTAGAAGCCCATACTACATGTATCAAATGTAGACCGCTCGTTACCAACAACATTATTAGCAGCTTCAGCATAACTCTCTTTCGTGCTAACACGTGCAACAAATACGTCAGGGTTAGACGGTCTTGGGGGAGCTGACTGTTGTGTATGAATTTGGGATAATTCACTCTTGATTGCATCCAACTCCATTTTCATCTTGTCCATACGGTCTTTGTTCTCGTCTTTTACCTCTTTCTTCACCTCTTGCTTTATAGTTTGTATGATTTCAACCAATCTTTTGGCGGTGATCGCAGGCGAAGAACTGTGGGACCCACAGGAAGCATGTCAAAAGTAGCTGGTTATGGTCACACCATGTCCACCGACACGAACACGTCCAGGATGCTCTGGACGACCAATGGCAATGTTTAGGATGTCTTGACGACCATATGGGACAAAAGCTCCCTGTTTAGCTTGTTCTTGTAATTCATCCTATGACATTGACAACAAATTAACTCGTTGTTATGGTTACAAATTACAATTTATAATTGTGGCATATATTCAACTTACAATTTTGTCTGCGATTTCTTGAGCTGCTGCAAATGTCATCTTTCCAAATTTGTTTGTCCTAGCCTTTTTCCACTTCTCATGTCTCGCAATAGGGGATGGAGGGTCGACGACCATATCTGCATTTTGACTATTGTCACCTTCATTCAGTCTTGACTTTGTTTTCTCGACCATTAATTTTTTTTCAAGCACATCGTAGCCTCCACGAGAGAGTACGTGGGGAGATTCATTGAATTTTTGAATTTCCTGTGCTTTTTTGCGTATTCCCTGTCAGCATTTTCAAATACAACTCAAACATGTTTGACATTAACAACTAAATTACGTAACTAAAATGTTCTGTAAAAAGATTGAAATTTAAACCTTCCAAGTAGGAGTCTGTTGAGTCTTTGCAAATTCTTCCCATGTATTTCGATCAATACCATACTTAGCAGATGGATCCTTGTTTTGTTCATCGTCATTCTCAGCATATACATATCTGGTCGTCTGGGAGGACTTAAATTGCCCCCATCTGGTCCCAACGGTGGACATAACCTTCTTCTTCGCAGTTAAACCTTCAGGTATGTCAAATTTGGCCTAAAATAATAAATAGACAAAGTTAAATTTGTTACTGCATAGACCACATTTCCACCACAATTAAATAATATATATACCAGTCACTAGAAGGTTGCAAGCTACTTATAAAAAGTTGACAAAACAGTCTGGTGTACCTTACCGCTGTACATTACTAAAAACTACATATATGGAAGCATTTTTCCCTAATACAATGCACAATCATAGTATGAGATGGCCTTAATACAATGCACAGTCATATGCGAGATTAAGATATTTTTTCTTTTAAAATTTGAGAACCAGAATTGGATTCACCCTAAATTTTAAAGACTATAAACATAATTAAGCCTTTCAATAAAATAATAATCACATGCATTTTGTTTTGGATATATAGAAAGTAAGTAATAACTTAAGTGAGGATTGCAAGTGATGCTTTTGGAAAAACTAACTATTAATTCATGTCCCTGTTCTAAAATAACTAGTGATAGATAAAATAAATAAATTATCCTATTGTCTCAATTACATGGAGCATACCATGTGCGCTGTGGCGTGTTTGCAGAATGCAGAGTAGAGAAATAATTACGGTGCTGTGGGCATGGGTACTAACTGGCCCAATAATAGCCCACATAGACTCAAAAGTAAGAGAATGGCAGACCCACTCAACCATACTCAATGTCTGTGTAAATCCTCAAGGTTGTTTGTTACCATATTTATATTTTATTAATATACACTTTATTATATTTTAAACTGTTAATTTTTAATTAACAATCATAATTTTATATTTCATCTTTTTAATTGTGCTCCTTATTTTAGCAATTTCGAATCCTTGCAGTTGTTACCTTTTGACCCCTAATCATAATCTCCCTATCTCTCTGGTTATTACTAATCATTAGTTATTCATTACTCCCTCCGGTCTTATATATTGATCACTTTCAATCGAATCATCAAGACTAAGGATTCTACATTTCTTGAATGAATGATTAGTATGGAACCCCTTCATTTTCGTACTAATTTATATGCTACTTTATATGCTACTTTGATGAAAGCAACAACCAAATAAACATCCAATATTTGCAACAGCATGTGTATATTAGGTGGTACACGGAAGCAAGACTAGAGGGTTTGGGTTGAGCAACGAAAGTCTCCTATTTTCTTACTTTATAGCAGCAGCTAGCCAACATATTTGAGCCTAAGAAGTCTCTAGAGCGATTTGCATTGGCTAAAACTGCTGCATTGCTTCAAACACTCAGGTCCCACATAAAGGATGAAGAAACTAACAGTGTTTTTCTAGAACAACAGCATTAACGGACGAGACCACTCAAACAAGTAACTAATTAAACATGCCATTCATAGCTTTGTCCTATCACACATGTTTTGTACTTGCATGCCTAATTAATTACGAGTTCCTTATGGTTGATAAAAAATTCATGCTAGCTTTCTTAGAAGATAATAGTTTAAAATAGAATTTTTATAATATAAAGTTTTAGATTTAATATTATTCAAGATAATATATATGTGAAAATGGGTGGGGGGGATTGTTGGCTTTGGTGCTGAGCAAGTAATTTTGGTACGAGATGATTCTGCTCGTAAGGAAGTTTTTGACTATGTGGAGAAGCAGGCTCTTGTTTTAACCATTTTAGAGTGCAAAGTTTTAGACTATGTGGAGAAGCAGGCTCTTGTTTTAACCATTTTAGAGTGCAAAGGCCTTGACTTTCAGGTTGTGAAAGAATCTTATCTAATTCATTTCTACTTTGTATATTATGTATATTTTTTAATGGCTGATGTGTCCTTTTGCAGGATGTATTGTTGTACAACTTTTTTGGCTCTTCACCTTTGAAAAATCAATGGAGAGTGATATATGAGTATATGAAGGAACAAGAAATGTTGGAACCTACAGAACTTAAGTCGTATCCAAATTTCAGCGATTCCAAACACAATCTCTTGTGCTCTGAACTTAAGCAGTTATATGTGGCTATAACTCGTACAAGACAAAGATTGTGGATATGTGACAATACAAAAGAGTACTCTAGACCTATGTTTGATTATTGGAGAAAGAAAGGTCTTGTGCAATTTAAAGAACTGGATGATTCACTTGCTCAAGCAACTTGTTAGATTTTAGACACTGGAATCAAACATAATTTATTCACACTTGTTAGATTTCATCTCATTCTCGTTAAGATTCTTAAAATTGATTGTCATGCATTCTGAGACCACTAAGATAATTTTTATCCCAGTGTACATTATTCAGAATTTTTCCTAATTGTTCACAAATCACAATCATATCGATTCATGCTCATATGTTATTGATGTTGGAATTGACTCCTTGCTGAATGTTTTGTATTTGATTTAGGTTCGTATATCTACTAAGCCTGGTGGTCAAGGTGCTAAAGGTTTGGCTTGGCACCATGCCAAGTGTCTCATGGAACTATCACCATCAATTGACGTGTATAAGTTATCTGGATGGAAAAATCTCTCATCTTCTGATCAATCAGCTGTTAGTGACTTCGCTAAAAAAGGCGATTGATATTTTTAAGAAAGTTTGGTTTTTATTGCCATAGTGGTTGTTTAGAGTAGGCTCAACAATGGTTTATCTCTAACAAATTCAATATCTTTGAATAAATTCTTATACTAAAGAAAAAAATGAAAACTGTTTTTGTAAGTTTTGGGGTGTGGTTAGAGAATCAAATGTCAAATGGTAAATAGGGAGGTTATTAGCTTTTTGTCTTTGTCTAAGCTAAGTCACTTCCTTTCTTTGTGAGGCATCCACTCACCAAACCATTCAGCTTCATTGATTTAGGTAAGCTTCAATTTTATTCTAATCTATGAATTTTAGACACTACAGCCCCTAATCTTGTCAGTCATAGTAAGTCTCATTTCACCAGACTACATAGTATTAATCCCATCAGGATGGATCTAAGAATAAAGCAACTAAACTAAACCTCAAACTTTAGGTCCATTGACAAAAGAAATTAGTTTTTCTTAGTTATTATAAGGCAAAAAGGCATCATATGTTGGGAAGAATGGCATCCACCATCTAGCAACTTTTAATTTTATTAGCTAACTATTCAGACATATATAGGGATAACAGATGGTCACTACAAGTAGAGACTACATTACAAAAGGAAACAAGGCAGTCACATCTTCTCAAACAAGAAAAAGGACAATCACATCATCGAATAACACAAGCATAACCTACCTAAGTAAGTAATTAACTCACTAACCTGCTTTCTTTGAAGTCAGACCAATGTCTTTGTTGCCGACGTTGGATCGAAAGCCCTGCTGGCAATCCTTGATTCAGAAGCAAAATTTGTAATAGAATCAATATATAATAAAAAAAATTAGCAAAATATAAAAATCATTCTTTGATATTGCATCCTTTGATAAAATGTATTTAATCTTTTGGCCTCATAATGCTCAGAACAAGTCATGAATCGATTGATAAACACCAATGAATGTACACGAACACGAACACGAAGATACTTGAAATCATGAGCAGGTTGACAAAGAAGCAGTAAGGTACATAAACTATATAAAAAAAAGTAGATATTTTCTATAAAAAAATAGTAGAGACTGTGAATATGGGGAATTTTTGCAAACAATAATATAGAAAGATTTATTTTGGAAATATAAAATCGGGTAGCGCTGAAAAGGCAGTGACTTTACCCCACTTGCAGGTAAGGTTGGAGGTCGCAGCTGCTTGTTGTTGTCCACGGTTGGACTCCCCCAACTTACGAATGATGAAATCAACCCGACCGATGGAACCCTCCCGACGCTGGGAAGGTTAAAGTCGTCAGAAGGAATGAAGAGGCTGTGGAACAGAATCAAGCAGGGGTGAGGTTTGAAAAAAGGGCAAGAGGTGCTGAGCTTTCAGCGCGAAAGGGATGACCGTGGGTTAGAAGAAAAACCTAGAGGCGCTTATGTTACACTACACACTTTGTCGTGGCCGCGACTAGGTTTGAAGAAAAACCTATAGGCACTGAGGTTTCAGGGCGAAAGGGCAAGAGGTGCTTCAACCAACAGGTGCTGACACTAGGGTTAGAAGCTACAACCAAGGTTTAAGCGCGAAAGGGGAAAGAGGTGAGGTTCAGCGCGAAAGGGAAAAGAAGTGAGGTTCAACGCGAGAGATTTGTTTTAATCCAAACCAATTAAGACGATTTTTTTTAAACCCGTCGTAAAATTAATTGTACATAAAATTCTAAGGCGGTTTTATATAGCCGTCTTAGATTTAATGTCGTAAAAACCACTTATTGTTCGAATAATTACAAAAAAACCACCGCACAACTTTCTAAGACGTTTCCCCAGCAACCGTTGTAGTGCTCGTGTCGTAAAATACCATTTTTCTAGTAGTGATAGGAAAACTGGTAAACAAATGGAACTTTCCCAAAAACAAAGCAGTGAACGAAAAAGAAAAACAAAAAGGAAGAAGGAAATACCTGAAGGTGAGTGTGTTGCAGTGGAGACAGAGAAATGCAAAAAGGAAGAAAGAAATACCTGAAGGTGAGTGTGTTGTGGCGGAGAAAGAGAAATGTGAATCCGAAAGAAGAAGAGATAAATGTGGCGGTGGAGGCTGAGATATATCCTAAAGGAACGACGATGAGATAGATGAGAAGAGAGTCATATCAAGAACAGAACATGCAACGTTTCTAGAACCCTCAAGTTACTTTGTAAGCTTTTTTTAATTGCAATATAGGCTTAAAACTAAATTCAGAATTAAATTATGAAGAAAGTTAATATTTATAATTAACTAATTGTTCAAAGTACATCATTCAAAAACATTTCTCAAAAATTGTAAAAAGGTAGTTTAATCAGTGTCATTGTCATCCCAATCCTTTTGTCTTCTAATTACCAATTTATTTTCTTCCCTAATCTTTTTTATTTATTCTCTGATTAGAAAATAAAGCAAGAAACTATAGAAGAATAGAGCCTACATCATCATCATCATCATCATCATCATCATCATAATAATAATAATAATAATAATAATAATAATAATAATAATAATAATAATAATAATAATAATAATAATAATAATGTTTTTTTAGCATAGCTTTCTTGCCCAATTTCTTTTTGTTGACTCTTTCTCTCTCTAGGAATGACCGCTACCTCTTTCAAAATCAAAGAATTGAATAAATAATAAAAATATTTTAAGCAATTATAATATAAATGTTTACAACAAACAAAAATCAGATAATTGCAAATCAATACACAGCGAGTGTAACAGAGCATGATATTTTATTTTTAAAAAATTCAAGTGAAAAAATAAGAGGAACACTAATGTCTTCAAATCTCGTGCTTACCTTGATCTACTCATGGTGGAGAGAAGAGATCACAAAAGCGAATAACGAACGAAAAAATATGAGAATAACATGACTGCAATTTTTAAGAAGAAAATGAAACACGAATTAATAAGAATGAAGAAAGAAGAGATAAATCTATAGCAGAATAGCATGAAATTTGAAGTTGAAGTACCTCTCAAATAGCTTGAACCTTCGATCAAAATAATAATAATAATAATAATAATAATAATAATAATAATAATAATAATAGTAATAATAATAATAATAATAATAATAATAATAATAATAATAATAATAATAATAATAATAAGCATGCATAAAACAAAGCACAAAGAAAGAAACTTGTCGGCCAAATGTTTTTTTGTGGATCACCTTGCAAGTGGGAAAATCCGAAAGGGGAAAAAATCGGGAAAAATCAGTAAGGAAGGAAAAACATGAAACAAATAACTATAACTAAATAATAATAATAATAATAATAATAATAATAATAATAATAACAACAACAACAACAATAACAACAACAATAATAATAATAATAATAATAATAATAATATAAATGTTTTTTATCAGAGCTTCTCCAATCTCTTTTTCTTGGTTTTTTCTCTCTCTAGGAATTGTCGCTACCTATTTCAAAACCAAAGAATTGAACAAATAATAAAAATAATTTTAACATTTATAATATAAATGTTTACAATCAATACACAGTGAGTGTAATAGAGCATGAATTTTTTTATAAAAAAAATTCAAGTTATAAATGAGAGGAACACTAAAGTCTTCAAATCCCGTGGTTGCCCTAACTTACTCATGGTGAAGAGAAGAGATCACATAAGCGAATAACGAATGAAGAAATATGAGAATAGCATGACTGCATTTGTAAAGTAGAAAATGAAACACAAATTAATAAGAATGCAGAAAGAAGAGATAAATCCATAAGGTTGAAACATGAATCAATTAAATATTAAACATTAAATATATTGCAACTTGGGAAATTTGTAGCAAGCAACGACAACACCCTTATTAGAGATGGTATCATATCTCTTGATGAAGGAAAAATCAAACAGGAAATCTTAGATAGGCTACAAAATATTGAGAGGGGAGAGTTGGAGGTTGAGCTTGAGTGTGTTCCCCTTACTCAATAGCTGGATAGATGTTAAGGATCAAAACTCAATTGAAACTACATTTTGGAGCACAAATCATAGGATCATTCTCTCTTGTACATTATTCCATGACTTTGATGGGATCACTTCACTATCCAAGTTTCTAACTTTAAATATTATATTTATTTTAGTATTATTATATATTTATTGTTTTTTAGTATTTAATAGTTAATATTATTAGTATATATAAATAAGATAATGTTAATAAATAAAACTAAGTTGTATTAGTATAAATAACTTATTTAGTAGTAATAAATATATGCCTTTATAAAAAATTAGTCATCAGTAAAATTAATTAATATTTTATACTAATGCAATGTTATGGTGACTAAAAAACTAAAAAAATCAAAACATCTCTATTTTAAAAATTATTGTAAAAAACAGATTAAAAAAACAAAAACACAATCAAAGACGTCTTGAAATTGCCTTTTTAAAAAAATTGATGTAAAACCATTTTGAAAGTGAGGTAAAATTAATGTAACTCAATTTTGCTCAAATTTGCTTTGTATTTAAATTTTAATTTGTAACTATTCTGAAAAATAGATTGACAATAATCAATTGAATTTGTGAAGATTTTAAATAGAAAATTAGAATTTAGAATTCTAGATAGAAAAACACCACAAAACTAAATCAGCTTCATTTTAAAAATAGGTGAACTAAATTAGTTAAATAAATTTAAGGTTATACTTTTCCTTTAAAAAATACTCAAAAGGTTATATTTTTCCTTTTTTTAAAAAACTCAAGAGGTTATACTTTTCCTCAAGAGGTTATACTTTTATACTGCACTATGAGCAAGGAACGTACTTAAGATAATATACTTAACACGCTGCTATTATTTATGGAAGGTTGATTTTTTATTTTTTTGAAAATTAGATACCAAGCTGCAATGAAAGAAAAAGAAAAGGAAGCACGCACATCATATAATAATAATAATAATAATAATAATAATAATAATAATAATAATAATAATAATACTAATACTAATACTAATAATAATAATAATAATAATAATAATAATAATAATAATAATAATAATAATAATAATAATAATAATAATAATAATAATGGCAATGCCATGTGAGCTTTCCAAATGTTGTCACTAAGAAAGTAAGTAAAAAGTTGCATAAACCTTTCTTATGTCATCTAGACCTCCTTTAAAAAATCCATATATAAGATACTCAGTAGAAAATTTGTTCAACGTCTAATAACAAAACAAAAAAAGTTGGTGATGGAAGCTTGCTTGTGGGGCTTCTATGGAAGCTGGATCTTTGAGCTTCAATGAGGTCCTTTAATGGTGATTTTCCACCATGGAGATGCAGCGGAAGACAAAGGAGAAGAGGTGAGAGGAGGCGCCATCCACTAGGGAATAAGCCATGGAAGAAGGAGTTTCACCACCAAGATGAGCCTTGGATAAGAAGCTTGGAGAGGATGCTTCAATGGAGGAAAAGAAAGAATGAGAGAAAGAGAGAGGGGGGAGCACGAAATTGAAGGAAGAAAAAGGGAGAGAAGTTGAACTTTGAGTTGTGTCTCACAAGACTCTCATTCATCAAAGTTGCAACAAGTGTTACACATGCTTCTATTTATAGACTAGGTAGCTTCCTTGAGAAGCTTTCTTGAGAAAACTTCCTTGAGAAGCTTTTTTGAGAAAACTTCCTTGAGAAGCTTTTTTGAGAAAACACACCCCTCTCATAACTAAGCTCACTTCCTTGAGAAGCTTCCTTAAGAAGATTCCTAAAGAAGCTTGAGCTTAGCTACACATACCTCTCTAATAGCTAAGCTCACCTCCTCGAGATGAGAAGCTAGAGCTTAGCTACACACCACCTATAATAGCTAAGCTCACCCCCATGACAAAAAACATGAAAATACAAAAAAAGTCCTTACTACAAAGACTACTCAAAATGCCCCGAAATACAAGGCTAAAACCCTATACTACTAGAATGGCCAAAATACAAGGCCCAGACGAAGGAAATGCCTATTCTAATATTTACAAAGATAAGCGAGCTCATACTTAGCCCATGAGCTCGAAATCTACCCTAAGGCTCATGAGAACCCTAGGGCCTTCCCTTGGATCTCTAGCCAATCTACTTGGAGTCTTCTACCCAATGCCCTTGCGGGGTAGGATTGCATCATTTGGCACATAACTAAAATTTCATGTGTAGAACATTGATTAAAGCAAACTTATAAGCAATGGAAATTAAATGTGAGTAAGATATCAACATAATATAGCTAATACTTTTGCAGAATTAACATGCACGAAGTGGAAAAGTGTTAACAATCAACAGATATAGTTGTAAACAATATATGGTAAGTCTACATATTTTAATGTACTGCTACACAAAAACTTTGTCATATAGGTAAATTGTGACAAAGGTCAAAGCCAGATTGCTAGGACAAACAAAGCTTCTAATAGATATAAGATAAAATGAATACAATAAGCATGTACATATATAGCAGGATGAAAAATGTTGCTGACTTCTTTCTAAGCCAAATGGTTATTTGAACAATGCCCTTACTCAGGGACATGATCGTTTGCTTCTTCTTGCCTTTTTTCTTTAGAGACAGTCTTAGCAATCGTAAAGCTGGGCAGATTTGTTGAAGATAGAAGCCTAGCCCACATTCTATCAATAATTACCACATTGTTTTGTCCCTCAGTGATTCTCTGCATAACAAAGCAACCAACATAATGCTTCTAAATTCTATAGTTTCCTACTCAAAATTACAACTTCATTCACCCAATCATAAACTTGAAAACTAACTTTGAATTGGAAAGTTTAAATCCACTACATTCTTAACAAATAAATCATATTAGTTATGAGAGAGCATTTGAGCCTGCTGCTTTCACTCTTTAACAACAATTTGGTTGGTTTCAAGCTCAAAAATTATTATAAATATATATGCACTCACTTTTTTTTCATTTTATTTATACTTTGATTTTCTTTTTCAATCTCATTCTCTCTTTACTTTCGGTGTAGCTTGATAATAGTTTCCTCCTCTTCCTTGGTGCAGTTTCCTCTTTTGAGGTTTGGCCTTAGGTAATTCAGCCACCTTAGTCTGCAACTCTTTCCACATCTCGCAAGACCTGACAAATTAATAACAACAACAACAAAGTAAAACCAATTACAATGGATTCATATATGATTTAAGTATAATCTGTGCATGTGTATAATTAAACATTGAATATATGGTTCCTACAAATTGATGTAGAAGTTAAACCAAACCTTGAAAACAGAGAAGAAGAAAAATTGAAAGCCACATTGGTGACTATATTGATGATACATACTCTCACATACTTAATTTGTTTATGACCAAACTATTTGGTAAGTTCCATTCCCACCTGAATTGCATAAAAATAACAAACAAACAAAAAATAGCAGTGACAACAATATACTCTTAATGGCAGTCATAACAACCATTATTGCCTATCCAAAAGAAATAATTTCTTTGTAGTATCAAGTATGATCATATACACAGGTAGTTGAATTGTATTTGCATTAACAAATGTTGCATGTGTATCTATAATTATATTTTTCGAGAAATAATTTAAAATTAAGTTACTAAGTTTATGAATTAATTTATTATCCGTAGGACTAATTTGTTGCAGTTTTTATCCATTCATGAACTAAATTTTAATTTTTTATCTTTCAAGATCAATTCTTCATCATATAGGATCAATTTTACTATTTAAAAAAAACCAAAACTTGTTTCATTAAAGTTTGGTTAGTACACTTACTGCCGGTGAGGACCAGGTGCCACGACAAAGAGCAAAGGTGACATTGAGCTCTGGATATCCCAGACCATAAGCATGACGCAATAGCACTTCCTTTTCATCCACAGGACCCTTTTGTGAACTATATAGTTAGTTGGGTGTTAAAAATAATAAGACAAATTAAGTGGAATGAAAAATTGTTGGTTTGAGATTATATAGCAAGTCGTAAAGGTGTTTTTCTTTGACTGAAATTGTTGGTTTGAGATGCAAATCTGTAAATACAAAATTGTTTATTTTCCTGACAAAGGGAGTCTTCCACCACATGCTTTACTACCTGACCAATGTGACTATGCAAACGGTTTATTTTCTTCTTATTTTGCAGCTACTCATAATTGGAGAAAACAAAATTCAATTAAATAATTAACTATTTTTCATCTACAATTCGACTAAATCTCTACAATGCTTCAGTATAAAATTGACCTCAACAATGGTTTTGTAAAACTATATTTTTTTATAATAATTAAACAACTGTTATGAATTGAGGACAAAGTATCACTGAATATTTTCCTTTCTATCATAATTGGCTTCCCCCAATAAGGTCACAGTTAGTTCAAAACCTTCAAATGGGTTGGAGCATTCCTTTTCCATTTCTATTGCTGATGCCTAATATGCAAGAACATGAATGATAGAACTATAAAAAAAATATTGGTGTTGCCTATTCAAGAGTCATGCTTTTAGTGTTGCCCGCACCTTGACACTCCACTGTTGATCCTTCTGTCATAAAGCATTAAAGAACTGTTAGAAATTGACCATGTACTAATATTTTTCCAAAGAAAGTTTCAATGGATAAAATATATTACAGGCACAAATAAGCAAAAAGTAATCTCAATTGATAATTTGAAAATCAACTCTTGATATTTTTATTACATCCACAATTCGTTATATATTAATACCATCAATCATTGATTTTCTAATTAACGACAGAGATAACTTAATTACTTTGTTCTAAATATTTTCTACCTTATATTCTGCAGATTTGAATACATGGAACAACTTAGAAAAGGTTGAACTAAAAATAGGTTGTTAAACTTAAAGGCTAGATAGTCCTAATACACCAAAAGAAAAAAGCTGAAGTGGCTGAACATAAAAAGGAAAAAGACTAATCAGAGTTATTCAATCATCATATGCACATACAACAAAGAGTTTAAAAAAAATGCAGTCTAGAAAATCTCAAATCAATAGCCTGCCCTGAACAAAATCCCTTATCTAACTTCATGGCCTGACATGGGATTAACACCACAAACATACCAATAACCTTACAAATAGGAAGAACAACAATATAGATCTGATTTTAAATTTGATTAGCTGTCAATGTAACAGATTTTCACTGTAAGGAAACCACAATACGCTGCATAATTATCGTAACTAATAAATACTTTACACTGCTTGCTAAAGCATTTAATTGTTTTTCAAACAGGTGGCATCATATAATTCACCGATTGTGTAAAATCTCTTGCACTATAGATGGATCAAAGTCAAATCCTACAGTTTAACCATAAAGAACATTCCAATAATCATTAAGTACCAAGAGTGTCCATGTCCTTGTAAGAAGACAAAAGATAATAAACTTATGCATGCACAGATGCACACTGGCCAACTTGCACAGAAATGAGGCATGAAACGAAAGCTGAAAAACACAGTAACCTGAATATAAAGAACATTCTCAGAAGGGTGAGCATTGATGAGAAAATCAGTGATCCACTTGAGTGAATACTGAGCGGCGTCTAACTGGCCAACGTGATCCATTTGATCTCCATATTCCAGAATGGACCAAGACTGCACCGTGGCTGTAAAAGCCATCGAAAAACCAAACTTCATGTTATCCCCAACATCATACATCCCTTTTGATAGATCCAACTTCGCTTGGCTCCCATCCTTAAGAGCCGAATTCCCTCTCCAAGATATTTTATTGTCAACTAACCTCCCAGCTGAATGACATTAATCAATTAACCATTAAAGCATTAGCATACCATATTTCAGGGGAAATAAAATAAATGCCTTGATAAATATATATTGAGCCACATTGTGAAATATTGAAATTAAAAGAACGGAAAAGGACGTAAAAGAAGAGAAGGTTAAAGAATGAATACATTTCTGAACATCGAAGAATTGCATTGCGGTTTTGAGTGCAGTGCGGTATTTTTGGTCAACGGCGCCAGGGGGACCGGGAACTGGAGCAGGCTTATCGGAACCGCAGTGACTAAATTTCTTCTTAACGGTAAAAACAATGGCAGTGACGGGCCTCCATTAGGAGCTTGTAATAGGCCTCTTCAATAAAGCACCATCCTTGATTTCCACCATACACCTGAAGAAGCCCCCACACCACAAGTTAAAAAGTAAACCAAAATTATGAAAACAAAATATTTAGCACTTGTTTTGCTTTAACTATTTGGAGAAGAGAAAACCAACATCGAGAAGCTCATTAACCGTTCGTAGAATCAGTTGTGTCCTAAATCCAAGTGGACGCATTGCGTCCAGGGCAGCATCCATGCGCGTGATACCCTGCATCTTGTTCTGCAGACAAAATAAACACTACTAAAAAAAAGCTTTCTACATCGCCCAATTAACATCGGTTATAGCAAAAACCGATGTTAACGAAAGCGCGGTGGCATTTTTGTAATTAAATAGAGTTACTTAACATCGGTTTTAGCATAATCGATGTAAACTAATTGATGTTAACATCGGTTATTTAAAAAACCGATGTTAACATGATGTTAAGATGAATATGGTAACATCGGTTTGGGCAAAACCGATGTTAACTTCATAGAGTTAACATCGGTTTTGAGGGAGCCGATGTTAAGGAGTTGATTTTAACATCGGTTTGTTAAAAAACTGATGTAATGTATTTGATGTTAACATCGGTTTTTACAAAATCGATGTTAAGTACATTCAGTTAACATCGATTATCCATAAAAAACCGATGTTGTTGTGTTTATAAGTTAAAAAAATAGAGATTTTAGAAGCCGCACGCGTTCGAAAACCTTGCCCTACCTCTTCTCTTTGTCATCCTCCTGCCTGAAATCGCTGTTCTCTTTCTCCTCCCGCCCGAAATCTGCCGGAAACCGCTCCGTCGACACCCACATTGTCATTGGTCGAACCCACAGAACCCTTTACACTGCCGGAAAACCCACATTGTCCTTGCTGGAACCCACAGAACCCCCTACACTGCCGAAAAACCCATATTGTCGTCGCTCGAACCCCACAGAACCCACATTGTCCTGGCTCGAAGAAAACCCTAGATACAGAGTTGCTACTAGGGTGCTGAAACAGTCGTCGGTGCTCAAAGGTCAAAGCTTTCTCCGTGAGGTACGTAGGTCAAATTCGTGTATGCTAAGTTTTGTTGGGAGTGGTTTGACCCGAATTGGGAGTGGCATCGGATAATAAAGAAAAGGTTTTTGTTTGCGATTGTACAGGCTCCGCTGACGTGCGTGTGTTGCTGGGTTCTCTTCATCAAGGTAACACTAACTTCTATACTTCATTTGACCTATTTTATTTTTTTTGGGTAGTAATAAGTAATGTTGCTTGATTTTAGTAAGGTGTTATTCTGTTTGCACTATAACAGAGAATCAACCATGATTTCTGTAGATGGATCCACAGGGTTGTTGAAATTGCCTGCAATTGCTTTAACATTTTACTGTCCAACAGAGGGGGCTTCACTATTGTTGTTTTAACATATTTTTTGTTTCTTTAGCAAGTAATGCTTAAGTATAGATAATGTTTGTGCCCATTTGGATTTGAGGAACTGGGTTGCTTGCTCTCTTTTCTATTTTATTCGCTTAATTGTTGAATGCTTCCGGACTGTTTATAAACTATTCACTTGCGTCGTATTGGCAGTTTCTAAAAGTTCTCATATCCTGTTATTGCAAATTATGCTTGTAATTGTTTTAAATAGGTAACTGTTGATATTAAAATAGGTTATTGCATTTAGTTATTTTACAATGTGGGATTAAAATAGGTAACTGTTGATAATTGTTTTGGACTATAAAAATAGGTAACTGTTGATATTAAAAACAGTTACCTATTCAAAGTAACTGGGTTCGTCAGTTCTCATATTCTTGTATTGCATTTAGTTATTATGCTTGTAACTGTTTTACAATAACATATCTTGAAGTGAACTGCTTATCTGAAAATGATGAAGGGTTTTAGCCTTTATAATGTTAGGATTTTCCACCCAGGTGTCACGAATCTGCAACCCCCTCAAAGCATTTCTCCTCGTCCTCAAATTAATAACTCTATGAAAATAGGATGTGTTGCTGTCCCCCTCTTTGATCCATCTGCATCTTGATTTCTGCTTATCTTGTTTTTATTCAATAATCTATTGCCATTTGCCTGTTATATCTAGCTATAGAAAATAAATCTTGGGTTATTAGATGAGGGTTATTCTGGGAGGGTGAGACATGATAAATTATATTAGGCTCTTGCAATAATTTACTTCTATGCTGCTACTACCATTTAGATTGTTTAAATGGATGTGTGGCTTGATATTGTATTAACTGACCTTTATGTTATATAGATCTTGAGGCTTGCTAGGGATCTTGGAGATTTTCTACTTGTTGGAATACACACAGATCAGACAGTCAGGTTGGCAACCTTTATATCTCTGCCTCCCCACTGTATTTACTTTTTAATTTTTTTTTGTACTTTTTTTTGGAAGGCATAATGTATAATATATTATTGAGATAAAAAAAAACAGTACAAGTGGTACTGAATGAAAAGATAATACAAAGCACCTCTGGTGCTGCTTCCATTTACTCAGCAAAGCTTCATTAAATTTAGATATTTCTTTAATCCCCAAACCACCTTCCTCCTTAGGTAAGCAAATAGCTTCCTATTTTACCCAAGGAATTTTCTTGTAATCCTTATCTCCCCCCACAGAAAGTTTCTTTGCAGTGTTACCAATCTATTTGCTCTCCTTTTGAGGGATCTTGAAAAAGGAGAGCAAATATATTGGTAAAGCATTGAGCACCGAATTGATTAAAGTCACCTTCCCTGCCATGGAAATATTCTTCTGTGCCCACTTAGATAACTTGGATTCATATTTACTAATCAAAGGCTCCCACACCATGTTGCTTGAGGGTTTAGCCCCAACCGGAATACCCAAATAGCAGAAGGGGATTTGCAGCTGCCTACAGTTCAGAATTTGTGCAGCCTGACTTACCCAATTGACTCTACCTTCTATAATCCCAAACTAGATTTTTGCATAATTAATCTTCAGACCTGAGGCCAATTCAAATCCCCTGAGCATAGCCTTCAAAACAACAACATTCTCCCAAGCAGCCTCTCCCACAAATACTGTGTCATCTGCATACTGCAAAATATTAATGGGTTCCTTTTTCTTTCCAGCCATATAGCTTCTATATAAGTTCTTCTGAACTGCTTCCCTCATCAATCCTGTGATGCCTTCTCCAACTATATTAAAGAGTAAGGGAGCTAAAGGGTCCCCTTGCCTCAAGCCTCTAGTAGGAGTAAATTCCTTTGTAGGACTGCCATTCACAAGAATTGAAATGCTTGCTGAATTAAGACAGGCAGAAATCCAGTGTCTCCATTTGGGACAAAAACCCATTCTTTGCAGCATATAATCCAAAAATGCCCATAAGATTGAGTCATAGGCCTTTTCAAAATCCACCTTGAAAACCATAGCTGGCCTTTTGCTTCTACAAGCTTCCTTAATCACCTCATTAAGAACTAGTATGTCATGTAGGATGTGTCTGTTTTTTATGAAAGCTGTCTGCCTCTCATCAATAAGACCAGATATCACTTGTCTCAATCTATTTGCTAATAACTTAGCTATCACCTTGTACATACATCCAATCAAGGAGATTGGTCTGTAGTCATCAAATGACTAGGGGTGTTTGGTTTTGGGAATTAGAGCTATGAAAGAAGCATTATTGCCTCTAGGGAAGCTGCCATGCACATGGAATTCATCTACAAATCTTCTGAAGTCAGTTTTCAGCATTTCCCAAAATTCTTTAATGAATTTGAAGTTGAAGCCATCAGGTCCAGGACATTTGTCCCCATCACAACTCCACACTGCTTCTTTGATCTCCAAATCCAAAAAAGGAACAACCAAAAACTCCCTCTGCTCCTGGTTTATTGAAAAGAATTGCACTCCATCAAGAGTGGGTCTACAAAACTGCTACTCAATAAATCTATTGAGGAAAAAATTCACAGCCTCCTTCTTAACATCATTGGGGTTTTGAATCCATTCACCCTGAATGAGAATTCCTTGAAGACCATTATAATGTCTTCTGAAATTGATGACTTTATGGAAATAAGCTGAGTTGTTGTCCCCTTCTTTTAGCCTTTTAGCTCTAGATTTCTGCCTTAATAAAGATTCATAAGCTGTTGAGGCCTCCCACAATTCTTGCTGTAATTCTCTCTTAGCCTTTATCTCATCATTAGATAGGCTTCTATTAGATGCTAAATCCTTCACTTCATTGAGCTTCTTCTGAATATTGTGGATCCCCTTATCATTTATGAATTGTGCAGTGTGCAAATGAAACAACTACTAGTACTATTGTAGACAAGTTTTCCTTCTCCATTACTCACGGAAAAAGCTAAACCCATTATCATTATGGTTCTTCTCTATTTGAATACTGGACAACCCTGATATTGTTGATAAAAGGCTTTAAATACACTGTGGCTAATTTCTGTATGGTTTTTTTTAGGGTTATCATTTACTACTTCTAATTGGCGTTGCTATGGAAGCGCTTTGATTATATCTTTGAAGCCTCGAACTCAGGTATTTATATGTTTGATTCGAAAACTAATTTGAAATTGTTGTTGTATGCATTACTGGTATATTTATAACTTATGCTATGCCTGTCTACATGCCCTGTGTGTGGGACTTCACGGTACAAAGTGAAGGATGATGAGGAAAGCAATTATGATGAAAAGTCACAGAGGGGCCCGCCAGCAAAGGTTTTGTGGTATCTTCCAATCATTCCAAGGTTTAAGCGTCTTTTTGCTAACGAGGACGACGCAAAAGACCTTACATGGCATGCAAATGGAAGGATTTCTGATGGAATGGTCCGTCATCCGGCTGATTGCTCCCAGTGGAAGAAGATTGATGGTTTGTATCCGGATTTCGGGAATGAGCCAAGAAATCTTAGACTTGGACTAGCCAGTGATGGAATGAATCCATATGGCACCTTAAGCACTCAACACAGTTCATGGCCAGTTCTGCTAGTAATTTACAATTTGCCTCCTTGGTTGTGCATGAAGCGAAAATACATGATGTTGTCTATGATGATATCGGGCCCAAGACAGCCAGGAAATGACATTGATGTTTATCTAAGTTTGTTGGTTGAAGATCTGAGAAAGTTGTGGGACGAGGGGGTTGTAGTGTTTGATGCGTTTCACAAGGAGACCTTTGAAATGCGTTCAATGCTTTTTTGTACCATTAATGACTTTCCAGCATATGGGAATCTCAGCGGTTACAGTGTTAAGGGTCATCATGCATGCCCCATCTGTGAAGAAAATACAAGTTACATACAACTTAAACATGGCAGAAAAATAGTCTACAGTAGGCATCGCCGCTTTCTAACACCCAATCATCCTTACAAACGATTGAGAAAAGCTTTTAATGGAAGTCAAGAGCATGATATTGCGCCGATACCGTTGACTGGTGAGCAGGTATATTCAGGTATTTCTCTTTTCTTATTTGATTTCGTGTAATTAATAGCCAAAAAATTTCATTATTGTAACAAATAAACTTTGTTTCATGTTGTCAGGCGGAATTTGATATCCCAGAGGCTTCTGACAGTAGGACGAAAAGGAAGTTACTACAGACCGTGGGGGAGAGATGGAGGCAGTTTAAATCAGACCTCACGAGGAAATGGGCCCTTGCAGCCGATCAGGACGGTGTCGAGGACACTGTCTGTGACAAATACGACATCAGCAAGGAAAAGTGGGCCCAGTTTTGCCAGACTCGCAGAGACCCTTCTTGGGAGGTATGTTCCTTTGCCATTTAAGTTGTTTCTCATATTAAACATGATGTTATTATACTTCATTCTACCCATTTCAAACATTATTGTTTAATTTTTCCAGGATGTGCGCATCAAGGCACAGGCCATCCAGAAGCAGAATACTGCCCCCCACGTTTTGTCTCGTGGGGGTTAAGATTATTTGGAGCAGAAGCTCCTGGCTGAGAAGACCAAGAAGAAGCTGCAGGAAGCTGCACAGTCAGGAAGCATTGATGGCGTCATCGACCCTCCATCCCCGGTCAGACGCCACGTGAAGTGGAAGATGGCCCGCACGAAGAAGACAGGGGAGATGACAACTGAGGCCACAAAGGAAATCGCTGAGAAGATTGTAAGTCATTTTCAACTAACCATTACAATTATGTTTGAATATTTTGAGAATGCCATGTACCACTGTGTGTTTTCTGTGTAGGATTCATTTGAGGAGCAGGCCACGCAGGGATCGTTCGTCCCCCATGGACGTTAGGATGTTCTGGTCGCTGCTATTGGACGTCCAGAGCACCCTAGACGTGTCCGTGCTGCTGGAGCCGGTGTCACCATCAAGCAATACTTTGGATCGGCTCCACGGGCATCCCGCAGTGCTTCCTCCCTGCCTCCTGACGAATTACAGCAGCTGACTCAGCAGATCAGGGACCAGCTAGAGGAGTCCATCACAGAGAAAGTGATGAGGCAGGTCATGGCATCCTTCAGCCAGCTTCAGTCACAGATGCAATCTCAGGGAACTCCTGAGCCTCTCTGGTTGGTCCTGGTCCCTCCGGTCCTCGGGTGAGCACAAAGGGGAGTTGTGTTGATCCCTCAGGAAACGATCCAGAGACAGGTGACTCTGACAGGTGCGGCTTGTACATAGAAGCAGGTCTTGCTCGCCTGGTTGCCGTGGGGAGAGTTTATGAGGGATCCACTCTTGTTCATAACACTCCTTTGTTGCCTGGCTAAGTAAAGGTGAGTGTGGACGAGGTTAAAGATGCAGATGCTCCAGTTCCTGTACCCACTGATGAGGTTTCCTTAGTGGGGCAGACACTTCACACCTTCCCTGCTTGGCCGACACATCTGGTCAAGTCTTTATCACACCAGGTACTTATTGTCCTTATTATATGTTTCTTCTTTTTAAATTAATTCATTAAGCGTGCCCCAAATTTGGCTATTTAACTTTGTTTCATGAACAGGTAGTTGTGTCTCCGCCAAAACCACCTCCGAAGCCCGATGGTCCGCTTTATCTGATGACATTGACCATCCCAGAGCTTTTCTTAAGGCCTTATCAGGTTAGATGGGATGCCACCGTATTCGGGGTCGTTAATCCAGATTTCCCCCTGTACATAAAGCACGAAAACCTCTCCGAAATCACACACGGTGGTCAATGTCTCAGCATATCAGTGTTATAGTTGTGGATTCTGTAAGTCTTTATATAAAAGGCTTTTATTTACCTAAGTTATGGCTTTCAATTCATAAATATTTAACTTTGACTTAACATAAACACGCATCTCACTGAAACATGTATGCGAGCGGGGAATTCTGATATCTATGGATTCCTCGAGCCTCAGTCCATTCAGAGGTCTGGGCAATTGCAGTTTGAATCTGAAAGTTACATAAAGAGTTGGATGCAGAGTTCACAACGCGATGTGTATCTTGGAGCCTACCTAAATGGGTAAGTCACAAAATAACAAAATTTAATTAATGTTTACTAATGTACTAACCCATTTTAGGTTCCACTGCAGCGGACACTGGCAGATGGTAGTCATCCTGCCCAAGGAACACTTAGTTGTCTGGTTTTGTTCATTGCATAACAGGCCAGACAACTACCTTAAGGGAATTATTAATAGGTTAGTGTTCTTTTCAATACATTTGCATTGTAATACCTCAACGTACAACACCAGTTTTTAATTGTTACTCATATGGAACAGTGCTATCAAGGGTCTTGATGATTCTCCACAGCCTAAATCAAAGGCTCCTGCTAGGTGGATTGTCGTCAAGGTACGTCATTTACATAAAACTTCCACTTATATATATTTCTTTATGTGTCTGTACACTAGTTGTTTAATTAATATCCAAATTTCATTATGTATTTAGTGTAATAGACAAAAAGGAACTACTGAGTGCGGCTACTATGTGATGCACTGGATGTCCACCATCATTTTAGGAACTTTTAGAAATAATTGGGAAGCGGTAAGTTTATTTCAAAGAAAATCGATTTATTTATAATTTGTATTACATTATTAACTTAATATGATTTATTTAATCATGCAGTATTTTAACGATCCTAGACCGTTGGAGCCTGAGAGATTAAAAGCATTGCGGATCCAGTGGGCACAGTTTTATCTCCGAGTTAGAGATCAGGCCTAGGATTTAGGGACATTTTTTAACATTTTTGACATTTTTTACATTTTCTATGTAACATGAACATTGAATTCATTTGTTGATTGTTCTTTATAATATATAAATCAATTATTTGATGTTTATTATCATTAAAACTGCTTGAAAGCAGAATAAAATGTTTATTTGCTATGAATTGGGCCTCCTGAAATTACATTTGACAAGTACAATTTTGGGTTTACTGTAAAAATAGAAAGTATATATAAAAAAATACTTGAAAACAACATCAGTTATAATAGAAAATCGATGTTGACGTTTGTATATTAACATCGGTTTTTTGTGTATAACCGATGTCAGCGTTTATATTTTAACATCGGTTATCTGTAGATAACCGATGTCAACTATTGTAAATTAACATCGGTTAATTATAAATAATCGATGTGAATATTTGAATATTAACATCGATTATTTATAATTAACCGATGTTATACACAAAGAACTACACCAAATAAGTGTATGCATCATCAATGTTGACATCGGTTTTCTAGCAAAACCGATGTTAAGGGCATATATTAACATCGGTTTTAATGGAAAATCGATGTCAACGTTCATCATGCGTACACTTTTTTTGCTGTTATTCATTGTGTTTAACATCGGGTATTTAGAGAACCGATGTTGTCATATGTATGTTAACATCGGTTCTCCAAAACCGATGTTAACATTCATACATTCAACATCGTCACTTTCAACATCGGTTTTAGAACCGATGTAGAATATTCTAAATAACCGATGTTGAAAGTGTATTTTCTAATAGTGAAAACACCATTAAGGAAGGGAAAAATGTTAGAAAACTCACAAACACGTTAAAACAAGACAAAAACAAAAACTTGGCAAACATAATACGATAAAAATGCAAAAATATTCACAAAAAGTTCAGTGAATGAGGAAGAAACTCAATAGGGTAACAAAATAGGGGGGAGAAAGTGCACGAAAGTGTGAAATGAAGGAATTAAAAGCTGCTTTAGTGCTTTAAGAAAAAGAAGACGTGTTGCTGTTTTGGAAAAAAAAAAGCAAAACACGTGTTGCTGTTGAAAAAAAAAAAAAGCAAAACACGTATCCGAAACAGGTGAGCAAGTAGAGTCTAGAAAATCAAACACATGTAAGAAGCACGAGAGTGGGAAATGAAAGGGCTAAAAGACCAAAAAACCAAGGAAATGAATAGCTGTCACAATCTTAGGTAGAGGCATTTTAGGAATTTCCAGAGGGTTTTCTTTTATAGATAGTATATAGAAGGACCATTTTGGAAGCCAAATTGAAAGTCGTTGTGCCTGGTCCAAATTTAAAGCTGAGGCAGGCTGAGAGTAACAAAGTTAGCATAAGAGTTAGCCATTGTAGAATTATGTTTAATTAGCTTAGGTTATAGATGATTTTAAGTATGGAGATTATTGTTTCATTATTTTAAGTATTTCTTTTATTTGATAGTAATTATTCAATAATAATTTGAATATTATATTTTGTACTTCTTGAATACTGCTTGAATGGGTTATTTTTTCAATTTGCAAGTTTAAATTAATTAACAAAATAGACACCATATTAAAAAATGCAAAGACAACATGGGTTCTAAAAGAATCAATATTGTAATTCACCATACAACATCGATTTTGACAAAAACCAATGTTGTATAGTAGCATAACAACATTGGTTTTGGCAAAAACCGATATTGTATGGTGAATTGCAACATCGTTTCTTCCAAAATCGATGTTGTATTGAACCTTACAACATCGATTTTGGTTAAACTTGATGTTGTTTTTGTATTTTTTTGTATATTTTTTACTATACGACATCGATTTTCATAAAAATTGATGTTGTATGGTGGATTTCAACATTGATCTTCATAACCAATGTTAAAATTGATACTTTTAACGATGGTAGTTTCAACATCGATTTATAACTAATGTTGAAAGTCTGTCATAACAATGTTAAAAGCCTATTTTCTGGTATTGCATCTCCGTCGTTGGAAAACTTGTTGTAAAAGCTACAATTCACCCCTACAACTTAGAAACCAAATTCTACCTCTATCTTAGTGAAAATTGACTTCAAAGTAGGTCACATGATCAAGGAAAGCACATTTAAGTCCCACATTAGGCAAAATAATCATATGAACCCCTTTATTCCTATAGATATAGAGAGGAAACCACAAGGCCTTAGGAGCATTAAAGAATTAAGTTGGATTAGAATTAATCGCAAAGCTCCTCATAGTTAATATTTTTATCTTTCTCTTTGTTTTTCTAAACTCATGGCATGTAGGTAGCTTGAATTTGTGTTTTAAATCACACTTAAGTTTTTGTCATAGTAAGAGTTGTCGTGGAGATTGTGGTGGATGATTTCATTGGATCAATTCATTCTTGGGGGTGGCTGGAAGATCGTCTTCCTTTTCATTGTCGAGGATTTTCTTATTTTGAGGTTAGGGGGAGTAGGTCCTCTCTTTTTCTTTTATTGTATGAGTGACAATGAATCACAGGTATACAACATAATCTTAGGTTTATGATTTTAGCAAGTTTATTTTCTTGGACATGTTGTTAATACCTTGAAGCATTTAGTTTTGTTATGATTTGGATAAATTTCATTGTTGGATGTTTCTGATGTATTGCCTTTTTTATGTTCTTGAAATTGAATTTGATAATTGATGTTGGATGCACGTGCTGATTTTCCTCATAGTAAACGTTAACTTGGATCACAAAAACGAGTAGGAAAATTATGATATTAGACTTTGTGCATAAGAATTGTAGTCCTAGATGTTATCTAATTAATGATTTTGGTTTCACTCAAAAACGATGTCTAGAACTCTAGATAATGTCATTTTAGTGAGTAAAGATCAAGTTGTCAGGATTATGAGGTCTATTTACATGTTTCCTAATTTTAGGATTAGTAAATGACTGAACTAGCTTTTGAGGTCAACCTAAAAGTTGTAGATAATTGTCTTAGCTTTCTATCAAGATAAGAAACAACTTAATAGGATTACTACAAGTCTAGATATGAATATTATACTATATGAAAGTCATAGTATTGTAGGAGAAGTAATTGTGTAAAATTGATATTGTAAGAATTATAGAACAATGCATGACATTTATACTTATGATTTGTTGATGAAGTGATACCATATATTGTTGTGTGAATGATTGGACATGATTGATATCGTTAGTGAATGCATGATGGCCACGAGTATATGTGAAAACAATATGTCATGGTATTCATATGTGTTGCAAAAAGTGTTAGGAGAAACTAATCCCCGCAAGATAGGAATCTCCAAGGAACTTCAAAATTAAAACAAACCATGTGTATATTGTTTGTGAACCGTGCATCATGTTGTGCATATGTATTTTAAATGAATGGCGTTTATGATCCTAATCAAGGCGGTTATGAATGAGTTGATGTAGACACAACATGTAGGTAGCTGACATGACAAACTTATAGGCACGTCAACAGTTAATGGACCCTGCTAACAGTAGGGACATAAACCAAAATATTTCAAATATCAGGGAGCAGAAATGAAGAAAAAATTTATCAGGAATTAAAAATAAAATTTTGGTATATATCAAAGATCACTAACATATTTAAGCCTAAAACTATTTTAATTAGAAAAATTATTACAAGTACATTGAAATTTTACTCTTAAATCATCTAAAAATATTCATACATAATATTACCCTTCATCCTATATATATATATATATATATATATATATATATGAAACAATTATCTAATTCATCAAGACTAATATAAGTAGTCATAAATTTTAATTTTATTTCAAAATTCCCTATGACATACTCATTGTCCAAGGATCATTTCTACATTTTTTTTAGAACAATAACAAATTGGGAAGAATATATAGTATTTTTGTCCTATCAAGTACAATATAGTACATTAGCAAACAAGACAATATCATTTTGTAGTTAAGATACAATATTTACATCATGTATACATTTTATCGTCTAGTTCTTATAAAAATTTATATGATAATTATTCATGCCAAACAAACTTCCTTAAGGTTGAGATAATCGAGTTTTCTAGACCATGTCTTGGTAGAGCCCTTTTTAATCATTTGATTTTTTCAACTTTTTGAGACATTTTTTAATTCAGTATATTAAATTCCAACAATAAGGATGTCTGTTGAAGTTTTTATTTAGATTCACACCTCACAGCCAAACAACTTGTTTATACGATACCTATCGACATATAAAAATCCATTTGACCGAATCTGAAATTTATTTATTTTTCATTCCAATTCAAAATATAAAATTGCAAAAGAAAAGTCGAATGCACAATAATAATGTAAGTCCAAATGGCTTTCAATGATGGAGTACTAATATATATTCTTATTCTGTTGAGGTGGCTGGAGGAAGAGTTTAAAAATAATGGAAACAAAAATGTATATCATATTTTCCAAGCCTATTTTCTGGGACCATTTCCATGCATTGACTTGATCATATCTCCTAGTATGACCCAACAACTATAGTTAGATTAAAAAAAATAAAAACCCAGTCATTCTATGCGACGAAGTCCTCCATTAACAATACCGGGTTAGCCTCTCTATTCTCTATATATTCATCACAAATTGAAGGCACTTTCAAGCCATTATTCTTCTCAGAGAAGGAAATTAAAGGCAAAAGTAGCTAGATAGATCCATATACAACAGGGGCGATCTGAAACACACATAAGGGTAATAACAAGATGGGTCAGTTACATAATATTATGGTGATTCTTATAGTAATTGCAGTTGCTGCAACAATGCTAAAGAGCACCAAAGCCGCAGAATACACTGTAGGGGACAACACTGGTTGGACAAGTGCTCCTCCTGGTGGCGCTTCATTCTATTCCGACTGGGCTTCCAATATAACATTCAGAGAAGGCGACATACTAGGTGAGTACCAGTCCATACCATCATCATACAAAACAACCTTTTTTTCATCCATTAGAATTGAACACGATATAAGATGATTTACATCACTCACCCTGCTCAATTAATTGAACTAAACTCCTTGTATCATACAAACAACCTTAATTCCTTCTCTGGGTCCTTTAGTTAACATGAAAAGCCAAAAAATTGATTGTATCTCATTTTTTTTTATTTATTTATGTAACATTTTGATCAATGTTACATGAATGAATGTGAAAACAAAATAGGGAGAATTTATACAAAACTTATTTTAAATTTATAGAATTTATTTTTTTAGTTATATTTTTTCTATCCAAGAAACTTAAGAAAATTTTATTAAATAATTATTTTATTAAAATGTGTTATTAATTAAGTTGTTTACCTAAACAATTACTAACTGAATTAAAATTAGTTATGCAATGTGCGTAAAAATTATTATAAACGTCTCTTGACATAAGAATAAGAATTACTCTGACATTCACATGAATCATTTTAAAATAAATAAATTGTTTCATTTTTATTTTACGAGCATTTAATAATTAAAACCACATGCAATATTCCATGTAATTATTTTCATTTTCTTTGCAAACATCGATTTTAAAAGTATTTCCTAACCAATATGATTAGAGATGATTAATAGATAATTTTATCTTTAAATATATAGTCATGAGTTCAATCTCTATCTTGTAAATATGAAAAAATATATATTAAAAAGAGATTAATTCGTTAAATGAATTTCAATTCCTAAAAAATAATCAAAGTATTTAACTACAGATGCAGCACAAAAACATATATATATATATATATATATATATATATCCCTAAAGTCAAAGGGAAACTTTGTCTCATTCTAGTATTCTACGTGTACGCGTAGCATTATTGTACGTGTTTGTTTATGTGATGATCTTTGCTATTTGCAGTCTTCACATTCACCGCAAGCCACACCGTGGCCGAACTTACCGACAGGGCAAGCTTTGATGGTTGCAGCGTGAATCAAAACCAGGGAGTCATTACCACATCACCAGCAAGAATCACACTCAATCGTACCGGGGACTTCTATTTTGCATGCACCATCCAAGGCCATTGCAACAGTGGCCAAAAGCTGAGCATTGCCACCATCACAAGCACTTCTTCACCTCCAACTCAAGGTCCTTCTCCTCCTTCTGGAACCACTCCTACCCCACCTTCTTCCGGCGACGAAACACCGCCTCCCCAATCTCCCCCGACCGAGCCTGGTTCAACTACACC
This sequence comes from Glycine soja, assembly GCF_004193775.1. Classification (NCBI taxonomy): domain Eukaryota; kingdom Viridiplantae; phylum Streptophyta; class Magnoliopsida; order Fabales; family Fabaceae; genus Glycine; species Glycine soja. The sequence continues at coordinate 24,708,263 of NC_041007.1, read as the reverse complement.
TCCTCCATCGCGAGGCGAGGCTACCTCCCTTGTTGCAACTTTCTCTATTCTTCTCATCACCCTTTTAATCAACTCATTGTTGTTTTAAAGTTTGGTCCTAGAAGAGTTTTTTGCTTTATTTGCGTAACAAGGAATGCCAGCGAACCTCTTTCCGACATTTTCTTTCTAGCTAACACTTTTTATATGATTGTTGAAATTTATTTAAAATCTCCTATATTGGTGAGTTACACTTCTAAATAAGAGAACTCATTAGATTCAATGATTTTTAATAAATTTTAATCACTTATAAAGAAAGTATAAAAGGAATGTTAGAATATGATGTCACTAACATTTCTTTTAACTTACATTTGTATATAATGATTGAAATTTTTTGAAAATCTTTTGACGAGTTGTACTTCTAAATCAAGAAAACTCACAAAATTAAGTGATTTTTAATAAATTTTAACGTATTATAAAAAAATATTAAAAAGAGAGTGCTAGGTTGTGGTGTCACGAGACATTGACATTCCTTGTTGTTATAGTTCATTATAGTATACGGGGGTTCTTTCAATCTTCCTGTTGGATTTTCTATTCATTGTGTAATAATTCACGTTTAGGGTGGCTTCATTATTCGATCGTCTTGATGGTATTTTTGTAGTGATAAAATAAATTTGCTCTAGCTCGAGTTGCAGGATTGCTAATTAATTTGTTTTGTTATATATGCATGTGGATGAATAAACAATAAACAATTGTCATATCGTAGACTATTTCTCGATCATTCCGATTATTCTATATAAATTATTATTAATTTTAATGGAAGTCCTATTTTTCTGCTAATAATTTTCTTAAAATCAATATTGGATTCCTGAAGTTTGGTTATACGTATAAAACATAACCTGTCATATTCATATATTCTACACGCTCTGCCAACCATACTAATGATAAGATGCAAATTTCAATCTTTGACGGTGAATTTAAGTGTAAGACTTAAACAAAAGAACCAATAATAGTGTAGGATATACATACGAACAAAATGCACAATAATATTATTCCACCAGCTGAGTTTTAGTTACATGGATCGTACAATGCTATTGAGCGTCGTTATATTAAAACCAAATTCACTCGCGTATATATATATATAGTCAAAGATTTTTTTTACGGTCAACCTGTATTTGCCACTAGAGAGAGAGAAGACAAATTCACTAGAGAAGGAAATAAATAGCATGTAATTTTGCTGGATTTGTCATCAACAAACTTTGAAGAAGCACTGATATATAATAAGCCGCCATTTTATAATTTTATTAAATAAAAATGCATGTAGTACACACGCATGATTTTTCTTTTCATCTTTATTTTTTAAATACATTTTATATTTTTAAGTGCATCATGCATCCACTTACAAAAATCTATATACATGATTTAGAAACGATTATTTAATTTTAACCAAGACTTAATCTTATAAAGAAAAGTTTAAAATTAAAATTATCGAAGATAACTTCTGATACTAAAACAAACTAATCTAAACAAATACATAGTACAAGACTACAAAAAGGGGAGAAACTATTAATACTGACTAGAACAAACTTGAGCATGGCAAAATTATCGAGTTGAACCGTTACGAAAATTCATGACCGTCTTCATAAATAACTGGAGACAAACTCAGACAAATTAAGGGTATGTAGAATGATTATAATTTGCCTTTGATCCACATATTGTTTTAGGTTCGTGAAAATTAAACAACTTGGATTATTGATTTCATTAATTAACATATAGCCTTTTATACATTACACTTCCTTTATGACACAGTTCAAGCGATTTTAATATCGACCAAGATGACTACTTCAATTCAACTTCCTAAGCTAGAGAATTCCTACATAATATATTGCTCTCTTTCTATACTTACCGAATTTGATCGCAATTCATTGTCACAGTGACATTTTTTTTTTTCTGTGAGCTCTTCTACAAATGGTGATGGAGTGTACCTTTAAAGATACTCTAAGGTTCAAGTTAGTGATGTAGACGTAATCTAAAACAGGTATCATAATATAGGTTAGATTATAGTTGGTTTACCTTAACCTTGATGATCCATTTTATAGAAATGAAATTGGATCAAAGATCTCAATTTTTCTTGTAAGATAGTGTAATTAGAAAAAAAGATATGATTTTATCGTATCTTTCATCTAATAATAACTAACTTCCGATTTTAGGAGATATCTTTATCTTTCTAGTGAAAGATTGAGTTTTTCTCTTACCTTAATTACATCTATCATATTCTCTAGATACCAAGTAGACTACTCGGTCAACCACCGAATACAGAGGCTAGTCGATTTGAAGTCGTACACATGTCCCCCAAGCTCTAAAGTTGGGGTTGTGGGAACTTTATAAAAAATCTTTAGTCCTCTACTATGATGTTGTTATTAATCATTTTAGTTGGAGTGGTACTCATACTAGTCTAACAATAGTCAAGTCTGACAGAGGTTTGATCTCTTCTTTAGCTGAGTGTTACCTCAAGTCTTAAAATAGGAATTGGTGTTTGTTTATGCCAAATTCGAGTGCTTTGTTAAACAAGTGGCCTCAGATATCTTAAGAAGGGGGTTGAATTAAGATATTGCAAACTATTTCCCCAATTAAAAATTCTATTTCAATTTCAATGCAAGTTGCAAGTTCCCTTAAAAATGAACTTTTAAATAATGATTCAAATAGAACAATTTGAATATAAAATATAAATCAATAATAAATAAACGAGTTTAAGGGAAGAGAAACTGCAAACTCAGTTTTATACTGGTTCGGCCACACCCTTGTGCCTACGTCCAGACCCCAAGCAACCCGCTTGAGAGTTCCACTATCTTGTAAAATCCTTTTACAAGTTCTGAACACACAAGGACAATCCTTCCTTTGTATTTAGATTTCTTTACAACAAGAGACCCTCGGTCTCTCAATCCCCTTTGAGAATTTAGAAAGAAGAGAAGAATAAATCTCTCTTGAAAGAGATAGATTTTACAATCTGAGCACTCAATTAATTCCTTATTGAATTGCAAGTGTATTGGCCAAGAAATTCTCAAGAGGATGAAATGTTTTTTCTCTTTGAGAGAATAAGACTTTTTGTTATGAAAAACTTTGAGCAAATTCGTGTTTCAAGTCACATATATATAGACCTTTGGTGGCCATGTAAAAACCATTTGAAAAGATAGGACTCTTAGAAATAATTTTCTGAAAATCTCCTCTGGTAATCGATTACAGGATTTGTGTAATCGATTACAGGTTTTAAAATTTGAATTAAAATGTTTATTAACTGCTAGTAATCGATTACCAATATTATGTAATCGATCACACAGTCTAAAATTTGAATTCAAATTTTTAATAGCTGTTATAAACCATTTTTGGCCACTGGTAATCGATTACATCCTCTGGTAATTGATTACCAGAGAGTAATTCTCTTGAAAAACACTTTTTAACTTAAATTACTTGGCCAAACCTTTTGCTATTTCAATTAGGAATTCCCTTCCTAAAATACTAGTGATCATCTTGATGTTGTGTCTTGTATTCTTGAATCATTGTTTTGAATTAAACTTGAAAAGCGCATTTGCATCAAATAATCATGATCATCATCAAAACATCAAAGTCATTTGCTTCTACAATCTCCCCCTTTTTGATGATGATAATCTAAGTCCTAAAATCCAAATACAAGCAAGCAATGTATATGCATAATATATTGCGTTCACTCCCCCTATGTTTTGGAATTGATGATCACTTGATTTCTAAGCTTTTTCTAAGCTTCTCTACCACCTCATTTTTCTCCCCCTTTGGCAACATCAAAAAGCCAAAGTTCGTGGGAATCAATACAAATAATATAATGAAGTGGACAAAGATCAATCATAAGTCATAACAAACCAAAATCATAAATAAGTCATAACCAAAATATAATCCAAACAATCATAATTTAAAAACACATAAAATCCAATCATAAAAGACTAAAGTCCAAATACCAAAAGATAAATAAAGTGCAGAAAATGATAACTTAAATACCATAGCCAAAATACACGGCTTAAAAAGAAAATTATAAACTAAACTCTAAGAAGGTGGAGGTGGTGGTGGAAGATCGAAGCTCTGGCGAATATAACCCACATCTTCTTCAAGATGTGTGAGACAGATATCCATTCCGGCAAAGCGATTATCCAATGAATCAAAACGTTCTCCAACATAAGTACAAAGACCCCGTAACTCGGAAAGAACTTCAGTCATGAGGGCTGAATCATCTCGCTGAGGAGGAGGAGAAGGAGTACGCTCATCTTGTGGAGGAAATGCATCTTTCTTCAGTAATTGACCATTCCGATCCTTACGGTATCCAAAAGAAGTGATTGCACCAGCACCAATAGCAAAGGAACGCTTGACTTGAACAAATTGTTCATCATCAAGCGGAATTTGAAAATGACAGAGAAACAGAGTGACCAATTGAGGGTAAGGAAGAGGTGCATTGGCCCGTAATGCCTTATGCATTCGGTACCGAACCAAGTGAGCCCAGTCGATTTGAAGATCGGTAAGGAAAGCCCACATCAAAATCAAGTCCTCCTCAGAGGCTTGAGCCAAATTTGAAGACCGGGGAAGCAAAATTCTAACAATAATGTAGTGCATGATGCGATTATCAAAGGTCAATGATCCGGCCAGCAATCTACCGGTCATTTTAGCCTGGTCATTACAAACCATACGGCGAGCATCATGACAAGAATAATCAAATTTCCAGTCATCAACAATGGTGCCCTCAAAAGGTGCACCTTGACTGGGTAATTTAGTCAAAGAAAAGAACAATGATTGATCAATGATCATGAAAATACCATGCACCTCAGAAGAAATAATGCCATCCTGAATTTTTAAATTGCAGTAAAAGACTTTGACAAGTTCAGGATAATAAGGCAATTTTAAAGACATGAAATCAACCAAGCCAAAATTTTGAAACACTTGATAACAATCAAATGTCTCATCATTGAAGAAATCTATGTCTAGGTACTTAAGGTCTAAGATGATCCTAGAAGAGAATTGAGAAAGGTACCATAGATGTTGATCATCGGAAGAAAACAGAGTGGGTGATCTTGGAGATGATAAGGGAGGATGGATAGGTGTTGTGGGTGCTTCAGATGGTCCGTGGCGGTGATGGCCCTCAGCAGCGATGGTGGAGGATGATCCCTTTCTCTTCTTCGATGATTCTGCCATTTGAGGAAGTTTTAGTGAATTTCAATTGGTGGAATCAAAAGAGGAGTGAAAATGAGGAAGATTGGGCTTTACGGGACGTGTTTTGGTGAAGAATTGAGGAAGATATGAGAATTTGAAGATTAGGGATGAAGGAGGCACGAGAACGAGAGTGAGGTTGTGCAGCGTGACTGGTTTTGAAGGTATTTATAGAGGAGGACGAGGTGTAATCGGTTGCAAGGTATGGTAATCGATTACAGGAGTAGTAAGCCTTCTGGTAATCGATTACAGGATGTTGTAATCGATTACAGGCTGCTTGTTCTTGTGTAATCGATTACACTGAATGGTAATCGATTACCAGAGCATAAACTAGGCTAGTTTCTCTAAAAATTACCTATTTTTATGCTAAATACATCTAATACTATCAATCATCACTACTAATGCATTTAATTCAATCATTCAGACATCAAACACACAATAATGCATAAAGCCTATCATAATAATAAGAATTTAAACAAAATCAAGCAAAATAACATACTTAACACAAACAATCAATCATAAAAATAAATAAATCAATCAATCCTTATTTATCTAAATCACTAACATCCAAGAGGCCTAATTCCCTTCTAATAGAAAAGAATGTTTCTTTGGGGAAAGGTTTTGTGAAGATATCAGCAAGTTGATTCTTTGTATCAACAAACTCTAACACACAATCTCCCTTTAGAACATGATCTCTTAGAAAATGGTGCCTAATTTCTATATGTTTAGTTCTAGAGTGTTGAACTGGATTTTTGGAAAGATTAATTGCACTTGTATTATCACATCTAATAGGTATATGGTCAAGAAGGATTCCATAGTCAGAAAGTTGTTGCTTCATCCATAAGATTTGTGCACAACAACTATCGGCAGAAATATATTCCGCTTCTGCAGTGGATAAAGCAACACTATTTTGTTTCTTACTATGCCAAGAAACTAGAGCAGATCCAATGAATTGACAAGTTCCACTTGTGCTCTTTCTATCTGTTTTAGAACTGGCAAAGTCTGAATCAGAATATCCAATTAAGGTGCATGTGGAATTTCTAGGATACCATAATCCTATGTTCATAGTGCCTACTAAATATCTTATGATTCTTTTAACAACACTAAGATGTGATTGTTTAGAATTTGATTGAAATCTAGCACACATACACACACTAAACATTATATCAGGTCTGCTAGCAAATAAATAAAGAAGTGATCCGATCATACCTCGATATTGCTTAACATCTATTGACTGACCGGTTTCATCTTTATCTAGATAGCAAGCAGTGCTCATTGGTGTAGCCATGTGCTCAGCATTTTCCATGCCGAATTTGTGGATTAACTCTTTGCAATACTTGGATTGATTGACGAAGATACCATCCTTGGCTTGTTTAATTTGCAATCCAAGAAAGAAATTAAGTTCTCCCATCATTGACATTTCAAACTCACTTTGCATGTCATGAGAGAATTCCTTGCACAATAATTCATTAGTGGATCCAAAAATAATATCATCAACATAAATTGAACTAATAAAATATCATGTGATTTTCTCTTTATGAAAAGAGTAGTATCCACTTTTCCTCTAGAGAAGTCTTTTTCTAAAAGGAACTTACTTAGATGCTCGTACCAAGCCCTAGGGGCTTGTTTCAAGCCATATAAAGCCTTTTTCAATTTATAGACATGATTTGGCTTATCAACATTTCAAAACCTGGTGGTTGTTCAACTTATACTTCTTTTTTAATTAAGCCATTTAGAAAATCACTTTTAACATCCATTTGATAAAGCTTAAAATTCATTATGGATGCATATGCTAAGAGCATTCTAATGGCTTCTAATCTAGCAACTGGAGCATATGTTTCTTCATAATCTATACCTTCTTCTTGATTATATCCTTTTGTAACTAATCTAGCCTTATTTCTAATGATTATTCCATGTTCATCTAACTTATTTCTAAATACCCATTTTGTTCCTATGATGGGATAGTTTTTAGGTTTCTTAACAAGTTCCCACACATTGTTTCTTTCAAATTGATTCAGTTCTTCTTGCATAGAAATTATCCAATTATCATCTATTATGGCTTCTTTTATATTTTTAGGTTCAATCATAGATACAAAAGCCATATTATTGCTTAATTCTTTAAGAGAATGTCTAGTTGTTACCCCTTTTGAGATATCACCAATAATGCTATCGAGGGGATGATCTTTTGAGGCTTTCCATTCTTTTGGAAGTTCATCATTTGGTTTTGCTTCTTCTTGAGGATCTTCATTGCTTCCTTTCCCTTTTCCTTTAGAATCTTGTCCATGAGTATGAATTTGTTCTAAAGATTCTGCAATATCATCTAGTATATTCTTTCTTGATAGAATAACATTAGATTCATCAAAAGAAACATGAATGGATTCTTCAATACTCATAGTTCTTTTGTTATATATTCTATATGCTTTACTTTGCAATGAATATCCAAGAAAGATTCCTTCATCAGATTTTGCATCAAATTTTCCTAGATTATCTTTACCATTATTAAGCACAAAACATTTGCAACCAAAAACATGAAGATGTGAAATGTTAGGTTTTCTACCATTATATAACTCATATGGGGTTTTCTTTAAAATGGGTCTTATTAAGGCCCTATTCATGATGTAACATGCAGTATTGACGGATTCAACCCAAAATTATTTTGGAAGAGAAGTATCATTTAATAAAGTTCTAGCAATTTCTTCCAATGACCTATTTTTCCTCTCAACAACTCCATTTTGTTGAGGGGTTCTAGGTGCAAAAAAATTATGCTCAATACCATGTTCATCACAAAATAATTCAAAATCTTTGTTTTCAAATTCACCCCCATGATCACTTCTAATGGATGCAATCTTAAGATTTTTCTTGTTTTGTATAACTTTAGCAAGTTTCCTAAATGCTTGAAATGCATAACTTTTATGAGTAATGAATAATGTCCATGTATATCTAGAGAAATCATCAACTATGACAAGAGCATAGTAATTTCCTCCAAAACTCATGGTTCTAGATGGACCAAATAAATCCATATGCAATAATTGTAAGGGTTGAGTAGTTGAAACAATATTTTTGGGTTTGAATGAGACTCTAGTTTGTTTTCCCTTTTGACATGCATCACATAGTTTATCTTTTTCAAATTTTAATTTAGGCAAACCAACTATTAAATCTTTTGAAATTAATTTGTTTAAGTGATCCATGTTTATGTGAGCAATTCTTTTATGCCATAACCATGGATCATCATCTTTGCTAAGAAAACAATGATTTTTATCTAGTTTTAGGTTTAAGTCTATCATGTATACATTGTTGACTCTATATCCTATATGCTTTATATTAATGTCATGCTTATGTTCTATAAGACATTTTTGAGAATCAAATGATACTAGATAGCCTTTGTCACATAATTGACTAACACTAAGTAGGATGTGCTTAAGACCTTCAACAAGTAGAACATTTTCAATGAAGTTTGAAGAATTTGTACCTACTTTACCAACACCAAGGATTCTACCTTTGTTGTTGTCACCATAAGTTACATGCCCGCTTTTCTTGGGAGAGATATGTGTAAACTTTGATGCATCTCCAGTCATATGTTTTGAACATCCGCTATCTATGTACCATTCCTTCCTCAAAGACACCTACATAATCAAGTTTTTGACTTAGGTACCCAAACTTTATTGGGTCCTTGTGTGTTAGTGTAAACTGAAGATCCTTTTGGGACCCATATCATTTTAATGTTGTTGTAGTTTTTCTCAAAATAACAAGTAGACGTGCCATGCCCTTTTCTTCCACAGTAAAAACAAGTGATAGAACTAGAATTATATTTTTGTGTGGAAGTAAAGAGGTTTTTATGAAATTTTTGTTGTTTTTCAGGTTTATATCCTATTCCAGCCTTATTAGAGACACATCTTTGTTTTCCTAACATGACATCTAAATTATTTATACTATAAGAAAATTTTGCAAGTGAGTTTTTCAAATCTTTAATTTCTTTTTCATATTTTCCACAACAACTACAAGAATCAGATATTTTCTTGTCAGAAATAGTAGAGATATAAACTTTTTCATTTGATTTAGAAATTGAGACTTCAGTTCTAAGATGATCTAATTCTTTATTTAATTTTGAAATTTCATTTTCTAAATCTGAAATTGTTTTCTTAGAAGATGAAACTAACTTTGCAAGTTTGATTGACTTTATGCAAATCAGCAAATGCATCTTGTAATTCATCAAAAGAAATGGATAAGTTATTTGAAGATGTTACCTCTTCATCGCTTTCATAAATTTTAGCCATTAGACAGAGGTTTATCTCTTCATTTTCTGAATCTTCAGAAGATTCCATATCATTGTCATCCCATGTGATGTACGCTTTCTTCATTTTATTTTCATTAAAATTTTTCTTTTTAGATTTCTCCATCTTTTTCTTGAAGATAGGACAATCAACCCTCAGATGTCCAGGTTGATTCCATTCAAAGCATTTTGGAGTAGAAGATGAGATTTTTTTCCTTCTTTTAGATTTAAAATTTGGTCACCTTTGACTTCCTCTGACTTTCAGAAACTTGTTGAACCTTTTTACAAAAAGGCTAAGATCATCATCTTCATCTAGATCAATTTCCTTATCACTTTCTTCTTGGATTGAAGATGAGGCTTTAAGAGCAATTCCCTTCTTTTTCTTGTCATTTTCTTCATGTTGATTTAATCTCAACAATTCCATTTTGTGTTCCTGTAACTTTCCAAATAGAGTAGCAAGAGTCATGTTAGATAAATCTCTTGATCCAGTAATGGCTGTTACTTTAGGTTGCCATTCTCTGCTTAGACATCTTAATACTTTGTTTATGACATCTTCATTTTGAAAATCATTTTGAATGGTTTCATTTGCATTCATCCTAAATAGTTCATATTCATGAGTTAATGTGTTTATCCTAGATCTTTTAACATCTATTGTGCCTTCATGTGTTACTTGTAAAGTGTCCCACATTTCCTTAGCACTCTTACAATTTGAAACCATGAAATATTCATCCATTCCCAGGGCAGATGTAATTATGTTTTTGGCTTTTAAATTATATTGTACTCATCTTCTATCCTCTTCAGACCATCTATCTCTAGGTTTTTCTATTGTTGTGCTTCCACTTGTTGTGCTTCCATCTATTGTGGTTCTTTCTACTGTGGTGGGTATATAAGGCCCTATTTCTATGGCTTCCCAAATATTTAAGTCTATTGCCTCAATAAAAATTTGCATTCGGGTTTTCCAGTAGTGGTAACCCTCTCCATTAAAGATTGGAGGTCTATTGATTGAATTTCCTTCTGGAAATAAGAAGTTTGCTGAGGCCATTATTCTTGAAGCTTCTAAACTTTATACAAGAATGAAGTTCTGATACCACTTGTTAAACAAGTGGCCTCAGATATCTTAAGAAGGCGGGTTGAATTAAGATATTGCAAACTATTTCCCCAATTAAAAATTCTATTTCAATTTCAATGCAAGTTGCAAGTTCCCTTAAAAATGAACTTTTAAATAATAATTCAAATAGAAAAATCTGAATATAAATATAAATCAATAATAAATAAACGAGTTTAAGGGAAGAGAAAGTGCAAACTCAGTTTTATATTGGTTCGGCCACACCCTTGTGCCTACGTCCAGTCCCCAAGCAACCCGCTTAAGAGTTCCACTATCTTGTAAAATCCTTTTACAAGTTCTGAACACACAAGGACAATCCTTCCTTTGTGTTCAGATTTCTTTACAACAAGAGACCCTTGGTTTCTCAATCCCCTTTGAGAATTTAGAAAGAAGAGAAGAATAAATCTCTCTTGAAAGAGATAGATTTTACAATCTGAGCACTCAATTAATTCCTTATTGAATTGCAAGTGTACTGGCCAAGGAATTCTTATGAGGATGAAATGTTTTTGCTCTTTGAGAGAATAAGACTTTTTGTTATGAAAAACTTTGAGCAAATTCGTGTTTCAAGTCATATATATATAGACCTTTGGTGGCCATGTAAAAACCATTTTAAAAGATGTGACTCTTAGAAATAATTTTCTGAAAATCTCCTCTGGTAATCGATTACAGGATTTGTGTAATCAATTACAGGTTTTAAAATTTGAATTAAAATGTTTATTAACTGCTGGTAATCGATTACCAATATTGTGTAATTGATTACACAGTCTAAAATTTGAATTCAAATTTTTAATAGCTATTGTAAACCATTTTTGGCCACTGGTAATCAATTACATCCTCTGGTAATCGATAACCAGAGAGTAAATCTCTTGAAAAACACTTTTTAACTTAAATTACTTGGCCAAACCTTTTGCTATTTCAATTAGGAATTCCCTTCCAAAAATACTAGTGATCATCTTGATGTTGTGTCTTGTATTCTTGAATCATTGTCTTGAATTAAACTTGAAGACGCATTTGCATCAAATCATCATGATCATCATCAAAACATCAAAGTCATTTGCTTCTACATGCTTGAGCACTCGAGGGGATGACTTATCAACAGTCCCTTGTTCACACACATTAAATGATGTTGCACATTTTTAGGTAAACACAATGATTATGACTTTTGAAATTTGAAATTCTCTTGGGTTACTCAAAAGTTGCATCTCTCCTAGCTGTCGATTGGAAATGATTTGATGGTCTAAAAGGGATGCATCCCTTTGCTTCTAGGAGACTTCTAGAAGCCTATAATAGGGGGTAAATGTTTCCCTCCTCTTTTTATCTTCTCTTTTGCTTTCATCTATGTTCTCCTTCTTTCTTTTTCTGGTCATCTCCTCTTTCTTTGATTCCAGTTACACCCCTTTGTTCCCCTTCCATTTTTTTCATTTCTCTTTCTAGGGGGATTCTATGTGTTCCGGTGGAGGCAGCATGCTTTTTTCGAGAATAAATATCATTGGAGAGAGTTCCAATGATGAATCCTTTAATAACCACATCAGTTCTAATGTTGGTAGTGATAATGAGTCCAATGTTCCCAATGGTGATTTCACCACTACCGGTGGTGTTGCTACTAGTGGTAGGCATTATTTGTCCGAACATTGAGGAGGAAGAGGTCGAATCACCTCTACCTATTCCTCTTCAAAATGTCATTGACTTGGATTTGGAGGCCATTGTTGTGCATGTTCTAGTCCTTCATCCCATCATTCATCCTTCTACTCTTCCCCCTTCAAAACCTAAAACGACTACAAAGGAATACCCTCCCTTAACCCTTATAGGTTACTCTTGGGTTTATGGCAAAGTTGTATCCTATGCCAATAGTTTATGTTCTTATGAATCAATCATCTAATTCCTAGAAGGTGTCAAATTCTGCCATGTTGATTGTTCGGATGCGATGATCATCAAGTCTTGTCTTGCCAATGTGTGCATTTTGTTTGAATTGGACAATCCATTCATCTTTGAGTTTTGATGAAAACAAAAATACAAAATTTGTGATGACTAATGGTCTAAAAGTGTAAGTATCTTATCCTAAGTACCCATCCACTATAACTCACTATAATTTTTCTTATTTACACTAGTCGCCCAATTGAATCCAAACACTTGATCAAGTATCTGATTAAGTACAATCCATTTGTGTCATGCTATGAAGATTCATTTAAGAGGAACATTTCTATTACACTATATTATCTTTTCTTTTATGAATGTCTAACATTTGAATTGACATATTAAAGACAAATTTAGAAAGTATTGATCCAAGATCAATCCAGATGCGCATCATTTGTCATTAGTTGGAATTAGAGAATAAAAAATTGTCAACAATCATATTCTGATAAATCAAAATCCTACCCGATTTGCTCATTCTGAAAGCATAAAAGGCGCATCAAGTCTCCTCCAAAGATTGACGAATTAATGAAGAACACTACCAATACTCAAGTCCAAAGTGAAAGAAAAGAAGAGAGAAACACAATACTTATGGATTCAATCATTTGCTATACTTCATTGTAAACACACTCTAAGCATTCGAATATATGATTCTACAAATTTTTATTTGTGAAAACTAGAAGTGGCTTAGTGACTATAATGTGAATGTATGAATACATGATTTTGATTATGCTAAAGAAGAATCAAACAAGGTTGTTTCAAAGGATAAGCATTGCTTCAAGATTAATACAAGGTTGCTTCAACAAACAAAGCCTTGCTTCAAGATTAACTCAAGATCAAGCCTTGCCTCAAAACAAAGTGTTTCCAAGACATCCAAGGCTCTGGTAATCGATTACTAGGCAGTGTAATTGATTACCAGAAGACAATTTTGAAAAAATAGCTGTTAAAAAGGGTTTTGAATTTGAATTTTGAACTTGTAATCGATTACCAGCAACGGAACTCTTGAAATTCAATTTGAAAAGTCATAACCCTTCAAAATATAATCATGTAATCGATTACCAGAAACCTGTAATCGATTACCAGTGAAGAATTTCAGAAAAATCTTTTTGAAAAGACACATCTCTTCAAACCATTTTGAAAAGGCACAAAGGGCCTATATTTATGTGTGTCTGACTTCGAAAAGGAAGAGAGAGATATTCCAAGATAACTTCATTGTAAAATTCTCTCTTAATAACTCTTGGGCAAACATTTGCAAATCTATTGAGAGTTCATCCAGGAACTTCAAATTGTATTATCCACCACTACTAGAAAAAGCAAATTTAAGATCGGCGCATTAACATCGATTTTTGACAAAATCGATGTTAACATAAATGCAATGGCATAATTGTAAATAATGTGTATCCTTTAACATCGGTTTTGAAGAATAAAACCGATGTTAATGTATGATCAGTTAACATCGGTTTGTTGAATAAAATCGATGTTAACGTTCACATCAATTTGTTAACATTGGTTTTTTTTTATTGAAAACCGATGTTGAACTTACATTTTAAATTATATTTGACGCGACCTATTTTGCTCACGCTCTCTTCTTCTCCGTGTACCCTCACTGTTAACATCAAAGCTTCTTGTTCTCCATTGCACTGAAGACCGTGACAGGTCACTTTTCGTTGTCCATCCCCAACTTACCTAGGTACATTTTGTCTACCTATGTTGTTCTATTGAATAGCTAGGTCTGTTTCTGGAACTCATGGTTAAGCTAAGGACCTTTTTTGGTTTCTGGTGCAACGATTGGGGAACTCATGGTGACCTGAGGTACATTTCACTGTCAGTCTCACTGGCATTGTCACTGTTGGTTTCGAGGTAAGCTTCATGTCTTCATTGTAACTTTGTGATTTCGCATACGTGCTCTTTGTTCTTATAGATTGTTAGTTAGTTTGTTAATTAGTTACTACTACTAGGGTTTGGAATGCAACTAGTCTTGCTTCGAAAGTTATGTCAAAATATTGCCTTATTTTGTTGAGTTGTTGCGTGGAAGCATCTACTTTCTTCCTTCACTGTTGTTTTGTACTCCTTTCTTTGATGCTCTAGTTCTTGTTTCCATGCGTCATATCCTATAGCTTTTTGGGATAATGCTTGTTCAAGTTGTTTGGCCTTATTGTCCACAACTTCAACAGCTTCTATTTCTGATTGCTTAGATTCACTAACACTGTTGAGCTTCTTTCTCAGTTCCTGAAGTCTCACTTTGGCCTTATTGTTTTGGATTCCCTAAGTCATTATAGTTAATTTTGTTTCAAAACCAGTTAGCTTCTCTTACCCATTCGTGTTACTATGATTATGTTTAAAAAATATAATCATTTATTGCTCCTATGTATTAGACACTTAGTTTCAATTTTAGTTGTTTGATTTTGGCTTTGGTCTAAAAGGTTAAGTTTCAAGTATCTTCCAACCATTCTTTTGTGTGAAGACTCAATGCCATTAATGCTAGAAGTCAAAGACACTAATTGTTTGTCCTGTTGCTCCCAGTTTAGGTACTGTAGCTTTTGTTGTCTAATTAGTTGATGTTCTTCATTCAAGAACCTTTTTGGCCTCAATTTTCTGATATAAGCTTATGCAGTTGATAACCCTTTATGTGTACATTAGTAAATCATACTGCCCAATTGAAAAGCTTCTTCCATGGCCCTCAAAAATGACAAAAACTCTATTAATAATGTTGGTAGGTTCTAAATTGGCAATGTCAACCATTATTGGTATGGAAGTGTTGTCAACAACCAAAAAGTAGCACATTTGAAACATGATAATAGGAATTTGCTTGTTCAAATGTTATCCAACAAATTCAATGGAAAGGTGTCAATTACTCTGTACAATCGCATAACTGCACTCCAAATCAAAACCACCCTCCTCCTCTTCCTCTTCTTCTTCATCACCGTTTCCATGCCCTGCGCCGTTGTCCTCGAATTAGAATTCTATTTCTAATAAGAGTTAGTCTTCGAATTACTCTCAAATTGATCAGATTACACGCTCCCTCTTCTGTCAACTTATAATCAACCTCTTGAACTAACAAGTTTGTTAGTTTTATAAAATCTATAGTTCACACATTAAATTAAAAGAAATTACAAGTTTATTGTTGTTAGTGTACGTCCTAATCTTACAATTTGGAAAACTTCTTAATTAGTTCTTAAGAGTAGCATCAAGAATAGGGAATGGTAGCATACATCTATATAAGACTTTCTATTCATGCACTGAAGCATTCTAAATAAATCATGTTAAATAAAGCTGAGAAATACAACAATTGAATAAAGCCAAAGAACAACAGGAAAGGTAGAGTTATAATAGGGGGTTTCTGCCAACAAACTACAATTCCCATGTGTTTTGTGTCCCTAAATCCAATTTGATAATGCTTTCCCCTGACCCCAACTTCACCCATTTTTCCACTCTCATTATCATTTCTAAGAAACCTTGATTAATTTGAGGAATCTTGACAAGTAATTTGAGGTAGATGTCATTGGACTTTGGTGTTGTTCTTTCGGTATTTTTTCTCTTACCCCCAGCCTTAAGATCGATCCTCTACCTCAGTTAGTGTTGTTCCTTTTGAGGGTAGGGGAGCTTTAATTGAAGGCAATCTAACAATAGCTTTTTGTAATTAGGAAAGGATGGTAGCTGCAATAATCTAAGTAATTAGTGTAGGGTAAATGTATTATGTTTCTTCGGGACCATCTTGGTTCTTATTATATGTATCTTGGCATTCAGAACCAGCTGCTAATCCACTCCCATTATGT
The DNA here is from genome assembly GCF_004193775.1 of Glycine soja. Lineage (NCBI taxonomy): Eukaryota > Viridiplantae > Streptophyta > Magnoliopsida > Fabales > Fabaceae > Glycine > Glycine soja. The sequence continues at coordinate 24,691,999 of NC_041007.1, read as the reverse complement.
ATCTACCAATTTCTGCGGAGAAAATTTTCATTATCCCAAACTGCTCCCACGTTAATATGTTATCCTTTGTATTTCACAAACCACTTGATCCTACTTTTGTCGAATGCTAAGCATCTTGTTTGTTGTTATGTTCTCAATCCTGTTTATAAAGTAAAGTAAGCTTCTCTGCCAAAGAAATACACTCATGCAAGCTTTTGAGTTAGATTTAGAAACACATAATGGCAAGACACTGAATCTATCATGTGAAACCTACTATGACCTAATTTATTTCAAGTTTTTCCCATGAAGTAACAAATTAATATTAAAAAAATTAGTGTTTGATCAAGTTTTTTAAGAAAATAAGAATCTACTGAAAAAATGATTTCTGATTATTTTGAGAAACTACTTTGAGTAATAGTTTCTATTTTTGTTGTTTTTTTATCTACAATTCAAATTTAGGGAATTTAGGGTTTTATATGAGGATACTATCCTAGCCTCTACTAAAGACTGACCATTTTTCATTAATTTAATTAGGGTCATTTCTTAAAATTTGACCTTCATTTAATTCATCACAACATTTATTATGATCTGTATACAGTAGGGGAAGATTCAGGGCAATCTAGTCCTACTAATAAGATTTGACAAGTATATAGTTTTTTTAAGAACTAAATTACATGGGAGGAAAAAATAGAAGTATCTACCTCTAAATAAGATTTGGGTCAATCTGGTATCATTCTTTTTCTGTTCAGCACAATTTTTTATCTTTGTGAACTCCAATGATGTTATACCTCTTAGAATAGACCTAGGGATTAGTTGCTAATGGCAAGTATTCAAGTTTAGGAAATTTAGGGCTTTGGGATTCTGTTAGTTTTGGCACTATGTTTGTTATGCGGTGGTAGCTAAATGGTGAACTGACCTACCCTTGGAAAATTCTGTGTATTTTAGGACCACACAAGCATATACTATATTGAATAGAAATGAGTTGCAGTCAATGAACAATAAATTAAATAATGAGGGGTAATATTTTGGATTATGTTATGGAAGACCTGCCATATGAAATGATTTTTTTTTCCTTTATTGATGATAATAATAATAATACGTCTTCAGTTGCAGTATTGCTGATTGAGGTACAAGGAAAGCTTCAAGTTTCGCGCCATTTTGTTAGATCTCACTGCCATTGTCACTGTTTGGGTTCGAGGTAAGCTTGGTCTCTTTTTCATTTCTAGTTTAGTTAGGAAACATGTTCAAGTTTGTCTCTGTTAAGAGGATTATAAAATTCCCACCTATATATCATATACATATTATAAAATGCAGTGTTTACTAAAAGATGCATAACAGCTAGACAATCCCTGTCACTGGCCTAATAATAAAATTTTGAGGGGATGTCTCTTTGATTAATCTGGCATAAATTAAAAAAAATTGAAACAACAGTAGAATACATTTACAGTGTAAATGTTTTGGAAGTATCATAAGCATTTTGATTTTAGAGATCGACAAATAAAAAAGATATATCAGTTATAAAAATGAGTGTAAAAGTAATATAGTTTACTAATTTGTCCTGTACTATTTTGTTCTATGTTTTAAATAGTGATTCTGTAAAAGACAACACAACACTTTTTAAAGAAAGACTGAAATAGGACAGAGACATGCATGTCTGATGTCTATATCCAAATACATATCATCCCATTTTTTCCCTTTTGATTGTTTTCTTCACCATCCCAATTAGCTTCAATCTTGCACCTATCACATCCACAAGTAAACCCATAATTGATTGGGCAGGGTCTGAAATTAAGTAGTAGACTTTTGATTTGTGTGTTGGTGGTTAGGTATGATGTGACTGATTGGGTTAGTGAAAATTGATTGGGCAGGGTCTGAGCAGAAAGCTGGTCCATATATTGTCTATGTTGCTTTTTTTGGTTTCTTGGGCAATTTTCAGGTATCCCATTTCTTCAATTTTTGAATCTTTGATACTAGTTTAGGTGTGGGAACTGCAATGCATTGATTTCTGGTGTTACTGCAATGTTTGAATGTTTTTATGTAATTGCTAGGATAGCAATAACTCCCGTAAGGCTACCTACTTTGCTGCTTTTGTTCTTCTGGTCAATTGCTTGAGTCTTTTGGTCAATTGTGTATACTAGAGTTGTAGTCAGTTGATGAATACTAAAGAAATGCAGAGAAAATGCTAGACTCTTTCTCATCATGCTGACTAACTAGTTTGTAGGTTCAATATCCTTTAGAAGTCCAACTATCTGTTGCATGCTTGGTCGTTTGAGAAAAGAGATAGGTATTTTAAGTGGAAACATTTATATTCAAATAGAATTCAATTCTTAAAAAAAAGCATGTTCACCTGAAGTATAGCTTTTAGAAAGACGACTAAAATGTTGTTTTGAAGAAAGGTCCTCTCTTTCTTTGTCTGTCTGTCTCTCTGCCATCTTTTTTCCTCACCACTATTTGACACACTGCTCCCCTCCATATGGCATAAACTTGATAGCTGATAGTGTAAGCAAAGCAAAGCAAGCACCCCCACTTTTTTTTTTGGGGGGGGGGGGGGTTCTCTAATCTGAATCTCCCTCTCCTAAAACTAAATTGTGCATTCCTCTTTGTCTGTTAAAATCTGCTTTTTTGTCCTCCCATACCACCTCTATAAGCAGCTCCTGTTTAGTGCTTCACTACCAAAATCCACCTCCAAAGCTGTCTCTCTCTCTCTCTCTCCTTCATCTTCTACTTCCTTCTATTATTGTAATTCTCTCTCTCTCTCTCTCTCTCTTTCTCTTGAAAAGGTACATAGAAACATAAAAAGAAATGGTAAACATATCCAGAAAGAATGAAACAAACAATTAACCACTACCATTATAGTAATCAAGAAAATCATTCTGTTGAGGCTGTTAACTAGATATACTTCCTTGGCCCCAGGCTTTCTGCACATGCTTAAGAATTTTCAGTGCAATTCCACTGCCAGCATCCCTATAAGCAATAGGTAGCAGATCAATCATTGGCATGAATGACGCATGATCAGCTACCACTGCATATCAGCTACCAGCAGCTAGCTACAATCTCCACCGCTGCACATCAACTACCAGCAGGTAGCTGCAATCTCCATTGCTGCTAGCTACAATCTCCACCACTGCACATCAAAATCTTAGTTAACTTAACACTACTGCCACACAAAAACTGCAGCCATCTAATTTCGTGACCAATATACCCAATTAATGACCAATACACACACAGACACACACAAACACACATCCTAATTTCATGACCAATATACCCAATTAATGACCAATACACACACACACACACACACACACACTCTCTCTCTCTCTCTAGCAATTTTGTTGCTAGTTCTACTTCTGTTGATCCCACAACAGATTCAAATTCCAACTCTAGTTCTCCTGTCAATGCTGATTCTAGTCCTACTATTGAGCCTGCAACTCCTATCTTTGAAGCTGGATCTACTTCTATGCAAGCTAATTCTCTTCAGTCATTAGATTAGTCTCCTTCTGAAATTTTCCATAGTACAACATTGAAAAATGTTGCTGCAGTTAATTCTCATCCTATGCAAATCAGATTAAATTCTACAATCCATTTACCTAGGCTTAATCCAACTCTGTTACTTGCTCACTGTACAACAATGCCTTCTTAAATGGTTTTCTGGAGGAAACCATTTATATGCAGCAACCCCCTGGTTTTGAAAACCCCAATACCTCTATAGTTTGTAAACTTAATAAGGCTCTATAGGGGCTTAAGCAAGCACCAAGATAGTGGTTTGGCAGCCTAAAATCTACTCTCTTGTATCTTGGCTTTTCTGGAAGCATGTGTGACCCATCTCTCTTTGTTTTCAAAGATACGTCTCATATCGTTGGCAGTTTTGTGAACTTAGTCCAGCAATTTACTGGCAGATCTGTCAACTTAGTCCAGCAATTTACTGGCAGTTCTGTCAACTTAGTCCAGCAATTTACTTGCCCTTGAAGGGTCGTGGTACACACATCTAGCTTCTGGGCAGACATACACCTTCTTCCTTATAATCTCGTTGCTTGATCTCTGCTTCAGCTTCCATGGTAAATTGTGCCCTATTCTGTGAAGTTGGAGATTGTGGTGTCTTTGAAATCCCTTGTTGCAGATCTCACAAATGAACCTATTAGTTGCCAAGAGAGTTTTTGGAGACCACCTTCTCACTACCAGTGGGAGGAGGGATTTCTCTTTTACTACCCACACTAGAATCCCATACTTCTAATGTGGGACTAGTCTCATACCTTGTTGGATCCTAACATCCAATCTTGGTTAGCATCTTGCTTTTTCTTGTATTATTACAACTTTATAAGGATAAAGCATGTTTGTTAGGAGCTATTCCTAGCACAACCAGACTTGTCCTTACAAATCAGCCCTCCAAACGCCAATCCCACACCAAGTTGGAGGAGAAGAACAAAATAAGACATTGATTTGGGGTTTTGGAAGAGAGGGTTCGAGTCAACAAACTCCATTGAATCAACAATGGCCAAAGAAGACTGTTGCTTCAAGACCGTCCCTCTCTAATCCAAAAGCCTCAGATAACAATGAATCACAGATAAAATGAATCTGTCATACCTCTAGCATATTCACAAAAGAAGATACATACCCAACTATAATAATAAAGCATAAGCACCCCCAAAACCCATAATTCCAAAGTAGTTACAAAAAGAACTATTGATGTCGATATTTGTCTGTAATCGAAATTTACATTTTGTATGTTGTTGTATGTCATGAATGTAATATGCTATACAAACAATTGTTGATGTCGATATTTGTCTGTAATCAAAATTTAGATTTTGTATGTTCTTGTACGTCATCAATGTAATTTGCTATATAAACAATTGTTGTTCTTGTTGAGTAAACCTTAGATTCCCGTTTGAGACTGAATGCAATGATTCTTGCAGACAGTTTGCATTAGTCATTGTATTTAGTCTTGAATTGTCCGTTTGGACAGTTTGGGGAGACTGGTATGTGTTGGATCGACTGGCCTCAGAATAATTAAGAAGGGGGGGTTGAATTAATTATTCCTAAACCTTTACTAATTAAAAATTTACTCTTCTTAGGCTTTTACTTATGTTGTTAAGAGAATAAGGAGTAGAAGAGAAACTTAATCAAAAGTAAAAGCAGAAATTAAAATACACAGCAGAAAGTAAAAGAGTAGGGAAGAAGGAGAAAAATACACGAGTTTTTATACTGGTTCGGCAACAACCCGTGCCTACATCCAGTCCCCAAGCGACCTGTGGTCCTTGAGATATCTTTTCAACCTTGTAAAAATCCTTTTACAAGCAAAGATCCACAAGGGATGTACCCTCCCTTGTTCTCTTTGAACCTAGTGGATGTACCCTCCACTAGAACTGATCCACAAGAGATGTACCCTCTCTTGTTCTCAGTCAACAACCCAAGTAGATGTACCCTCTACTTGTACCACAAAGGATGTACCCTCCAATGTGTTAAGACAAAGATCTCAGGCGGTTAAACCTTTGATACTTTGTGAATGGGGATACAAAAGAATTCTCAGGCGATTAGTCCTTTGAACACTTTTGTATAAGAGAATGGGAAGAATCAAAAGAATTCTCAGACTGTGTCGTTTTGAATTCTTTGACAAGGGAGAAGGGAGACACAAAAGAATTCAGGCGGTTAGTCCTTCGTTCTTTTGGAAAAGGGAGAAGAGAGACACAAAAAGAATTCAGGCAGTTAGTCCTTGGCGAATTCTTTTTGGCAAAGGGAGAAGAGATGAAAAGAATGAATAGCACAAGTTTTCAAGGTTTAGAAAACCAGAAAACTTTGGAAAGATTTTGGCACAAAGAAGAAGAAGAAGTTCAAAGAGATTCAAGGCTTGTAAAGGATTGTATAAAATTGATTGGAGAAGTGTATTTAAAAGCAAATCAAAGCCTTGCTTTTATAGACTCTTCATGTCTGGTCAAGAAAATCATTTAGAAGAGTTATGACTTTTAGAAAAAACTTAAAACCAATTTGAAAAAGTCAAAAACCATTTGAAGAGTTACATCTTTTGATTTATTCAGAAACAATCACTGGTAATCGATTACCAAATCAGTGTAATTGATTACACAAAGCTTTTATGTGAAAGGATGTGACTCTTCACTTTTGAATTTGAATTTCAACGTTCAAAGGCACTGGTAATCGATTACCAAAACATTGTAATCGATTACAACTTTTTGAAATCAATTGGAACGTTGTAAATTCATTTGAAAACTTTTTCAATTCCATTTTGCTACTGGTAATCGATTACCAGAGAGTAAAAACTCTTTGGTAAACATGTTTTGAGAAAAATCCATGTGCTACTCAATTTTTGAGAAAAACCTTTTCATACTTATCTTGATTAAGCCTTCCCTTGATCTTGAATCTTGATTCTTGAACTCTTGATCTCTTGAATCTTGATTCTTGATTCTTGAAATCAACTTTCCTCTTGAATATTGAAGTGTTCTTGATTCTATCTTGAACATCTTAACTCATTCTTTGATTGACCTTTGAGCTTTTTGTCATCACCTTTGTCATCATCTTTTGTTATCATCTTTGTTATCATCAAAACATCTTTGAATCACTCTTGATTCATCATGAAGCTTTGCTTCTACAATATTTTCATGTTAGACTCATTCGTTAAGGTTATTATTATTTTGATTAATTTGATGAAATTTTGGTACAATGCATTTCAAGTTGTTCTCTGAGTGCATACTTGATTATCGGGAAATTAATTTCACCAATCTCATGTCATGTACTTGGAGACCAATGCGAAATGCTATAGAAATTTAGTCAAAATTTTCAAAATAATGCTAACCCTGACATATGAAGGTAACTTAAAAGACAATCTTCCTAAATGGGATAGGGCCACACCTATTAATAAAAAAAGTGAGATTTTCATGCATGGAATTGGTTAGATAGATCGAAGTTGGATGAATCAAAGTCGCATGAGCCCAAAATATGAGGATGGCGTCAAACAGTTTTTGCAATTTGCTTCAGAAAGAGGTCGACCGAATGAAGAAGGAAAATATTATTTTCCTTGCATCAACTGTTTGAACGAAAGATGACAACTATTGGACGACATACGGGAGCATTTATTATGTGATGGGATTAAGAAAATTACACGACATGGATATGGCATGGTGAAGTGATAGACATGCAGACTGGGTCCCAATCTGAACGGTTTGATGTAGAAATGGGAGATCGCTTGGAGGACATGATTCGTGACCTTGGACAAGAGTCTTTTCAGCAAGCACATGTCCTTGTGTATGAAGGATTGCATAGTGATTCAATGAAGCCTTTATATATGGGGTGCAAGAATTCCTTAACCCTGTTGTCTGTGGTATTATGTCTGGTTAATGTGAAGGCCAGGTATGGGTGGAGTGACAAAAGTTTTTCCTCACTGCTTGAGGTAGTGCACAATCTGCTTCCAGAGGACAACATGCTGCCTAAAACTTACTATAAGGCGAAAAAGATATTGTGTCCGATGGGTATGGAGTATGAGAAGATTCATGCTTGCCCCAATGATTGCATACTGTATAGGCATGACTTCCAAGAAATGTCCAAATGCCCTATCTATGGGACTTCATGGTACAAAGTGGAGGATGAAGAGGAAAGCAGTTCTGATGAAAACTCAAACAAGGGCCCTCCAGTGAAGGTTTTGTGGTATCTTCCAATCATTCCAAGAAGATTGATGGTTTGTATCCGGATTTTGGGAAAGAGCCAAGAAATCTTAGACTTGGACTAGCTAGTGATGGAATGAATCCATATGGCACCTTAAGCACTCAACACAGTTTATGGTCAGTTCTGCTAGTAATTTACAATTTTCCTCCTTGGTTGTGCATGAAGTGAAAATACATGATGTTGTCTATGATCATATCGGGCCCAAGACAGCCAGGAAATGACATTGATGTTTATCTAAGTCTGTTGGTTGAAGACCTGAGAACGTTGTGGGATGAGGGGGTTTTAGTGTTTGATGTGTTTCGCAAGGAGACGTTTGAATTGCGTACAATGCTTTTTTGTACCATTAATGACTTTCCAGCATATGGGAATCTCAACAGTTACAGTGTTAAGGGTCATCATGCATGCCCCATCTGTGAAGAAAATAGAAGCTACATACAACTAAAACATGGAAGAAAAAACAGTCTACAGTAGGCATCGCCATTTTCTAACACCCAATCATCCTTATAGACGATTGCAAAAAGCTTTTAATGGAAGTCAAGAGGACGATATTGCACGGATACCGTTGACTGGTTAGCAGGTATACCAGTGGGGTTTTCAACACCTGAATACTGTATTTGGAAAGACCAAAAGAAGGATAAAGTAAGACTTACATATGGAAGAAGAGGTCCATTTCTTTGATCTTCCATACTGGTTCTGATCTAGACGTTAGACATTGTACTGATGTTATGTATGTGGAGAAAAATGTTTTGTGACAGTGTGATTGGGACGCTCCTTAACATTCAAGGCAAGATGAAGGATGACTTGAATACCCGTCAAAGATCTAGCTGAGATGGAGATACGATCACAGTTGCATCCAAGGTTTTGATGGAAGAAAATTTACTTGCCCCCAGCTTGTCATACTTTGTCTAAAAAGGAGAGGATAAGTTTTTGTCAGTGTCCTTCGTCGGGTGAAGGTTCCAGAAGGAATACTCTTCAAATATTAAGGAGCCTTGTGTAGTTGAAGGAGCTTAAGCTTTGTAGGGTTTAAAGTCTCACGATTGTCACGTGTTGATGCAACAATTGTTAGCCGTGGCTATACGAGACATCTTGCCAAACAAAGTCAGGTTAGCCATAACTCACCCGTGTTTTTCTTCCATGCCATATCTAGCCAAGTCAATTGATCTTATCAAGTTTGATGAGCTGAAAAATGAGGCCGCAATTATACTGTGCCAGTTGGAGATGTATTTCCCCCCTGCTTTCTTTGACATCATGATTCACTTGATTGTGCATCTGGTCAGAGAAATCAAATGTTGTGGTCCTGTTTATTTGCAGTGGATGTACCCAGTTGGGCGATACATGAAGATCTTAAAAGAGTATACAAAGAATCTATATCATCCAGAAGCATCTATTGTTGAGCAGTACATTGCAGAAGAAGCCATTGAATTTTTTTCAGAATACATTGAGAAGGCTAAACTTTTGGCCTTCCTAAGTCTCGAAATGATGACAAAGTGGGTGGGTAAGGGTTCAAGAGCACTGCATGTGATCACTCCAAGTCTAGAAGATTTGTTACAAGCTCACTTGTATGTCTTGAACAACAGTAATGAAGTTTGCCATACATACTTAAGCATGAAGCTTTAGTCAAACAGAATAGTCCAAAAATGTCAAAGAATTGGGTGTTGAAAAAGCATAACAAGACTTTCTGTGATTGGGTTTAAAGATACAATCTTTGTAGATGAAAATGCTTCAAAAACATTAAGAAAGCTAGCAAATGGGCCTAAAAGAAATGTTATAACTTGGCAAGGATACATCATAAACAAGTATTCATTTTACACAAAAGCACAAGACGACAAAGTACAATGCAGAA
>NC_041007.1:24242700-24285200 GCF_004193775.1 Glycine soja | reverse complement strand
ATTACTTGATGACGTGCAATAAATGAAGTCCCGAGACGTCTCAGAAATCAAAAGGAAGCAGGCTTGCGTGATTCGTGAAATTTCGTAATGTGGCGGAAATCGAAAAGAGGTGTTTTTGCGCAGTCCGTGAGTTTCCGTAACTTCTTCGAAAGCTAAAAAAGAGTAAATACATAATCAGTAAGGATTCGTAACCTTGCGGAAGGAAAATAGGTATCGTTACGAAATTCGTAAAGTTTCGTAATGTTACAGAAAAAGAATTACAAAAAAATAGAAAGGGGGGTGCATTTAGTAAACAAGGGGCTGTAAATAGCAACCAGGCCCACTTGGGCCCTCCAGAAGATTCCTCCAGAAGGCTGTTGCTTCTGGAGGAAGCAACCTTGCTCGCCTGGGCGAGCTGGGCGGCAAGCTTCTCCCCTATTTTGCTATAAATAGGGGGAGAAGTGAAGAAGAAAAGGGTTCAACCCCTTAGGCACTTCTCTCTCTTTCGAATTTGCTGAGGAAAATTATTTCCGTGAAGAAAATCCAAGCCGAGGCGCTTCCGTAACGTTTCCGTGAGTAATTATGCGAAGATTCTCGACCGTTCTTCAAAGATTCATCGTTCGTTCTTCGTTTTCTTCAGTCTTCAACGGGTAAGTACCTCAAACCAAGCTTTTCAATTCACTCTATCTACCCGTGGTGGTCCACATTTTGTTTCATGTATTTTTATTCTCGTTTTCATTTACTTTTTATACCCCCTTTTGACGTGCTTAAGCCGTTTATTTAAGTCATTTCTCGCTTAATCTAAAAAATAAAATAAATTTCCACCGATCGTTTGAATCGCATCATCCGTTAATTTTGGTTAAAATGAATTCTGACCGTTTGGTCGTGCCGTAACCACGTTGGAAATAAAAAAAAGAGGTAAAATAATAATATAATAATAAAAAAATACCTTATAGTAAAATAAAAGCGAAAAATCAATCGGACGTTTTCTCTTTGGGATTTCTCATTCTTAATTGAATTGACTAATAACTAAAGTGAAACTAAGGCTAAAATCAACTCGCCTAGTCAAGCTCGTCCACAAAAATAGGATTTTGAAAGTTTATCATTTCTGTTTCTTACCAAGTAAAATGGATCATTTTTAAGGTCCAACGCCTTAAAATGATCACCTTTCAAAGTAAAAGAATCACTTGATTCACGCATAAGGAAGAACTACGTAGGTCTGATTTCGTCTTTGATGGAGGGTACGTAGGAGCAAAAGCCCCGCTTTTGTCGACCTCAAAAAATAAAAAGAAATAAAAGTTAAGATAACACAATTCCACAAATTCTAAAAATAAGGCTGTTGTCTTTCGAGACAAACGTGAGAGGTGCTAATACCTTCCTCAAGCGTAAATACAACTCCCGAACTTAGAATTTTCATTTTTGACTGGTTTCCTTCGGTTTTTCTGACGTTTTCCACAAATAAACGTTGGTGGCGACTCCGCGCATCTTTCCTCCTTTGGAAAGCGCACCCGTGAGCCTCGCCCTCGCTCGCCCGCGAAGGGCACGTTGCGACAGTTGGCGACTCCACTGGGGATCTTTTTGTGAGTTAGGCCTATTTTAGGAATTGTGGAATTGTGAAACTTCGTGTGTGCATTTGTTGAATTGTGTAAAATGTAAATAAAATGTTGTCTATTTCGCATTCTTTACACTGCATTCTAAGCACCCACGGGTTTGAGTAAAAAAAGGGGCCCTACACCCGAGTTCATGGGAATTTAAGGAGTAGGGGTGAATCTATCATCATGCTAGGTCTCCAACTTGCTTGATAATAGTGAAACCTCGTCTAGAGCTTTCTCTCTTTATAATGTGTTGTCGCTGGTATTCCATACCGCCACAATATTGTTATCTTGAGTGATGATACCTCTAGAAAACAGCCGTGTGAGTTATGAATTGTTGGGAAGTAGTTATTAGAGACCCCTAGATATTGTCCTAGGTTCTCAAATAGGGGCAAAGAGCAAACACGCTCCGTGCCATTCGTTCTCATGCATTTTTTTGTAAAATAGCACTAGTTTATAGTTTTGCTAGTGATGTTGTTTTCTTTGGAGTGATATGTAACCTTTTTAAATGCTACGTTGAGGCGCCATCATGCCCAAAACGTAGCATTAAAATTGGATCTCTGCAGTCTCGAATGTGTGAATTACCCCTTTTGTGTTGTTTTCTTTCCGTTTCATGCATACGCATTGCATCATTCATGTCGGAGTCTTGATCCACCCCTTTTTAGGTAAAATGATGGGGACAAATCAAAACGGCAAAAGGTTTTATCAAGTCAAGGTTAAAGGTCTAGATGTCACTAGCCTCAAGGAATTGGGACGATTGATGGGACCCCTCCAAAGGCAAGCCTTCCGCAAAGTTTACGGGAAGATTCTAGATTTGACCGTAGCGGAGATATTTACGGAAGCCGTCGTATCCCTCGCCCAATACTACGACCAGCCGTTGAGGTGTTTCACGTTTGGGGACTTCCAAATGGTGCCAACTATTGAGGAGTTTGAAGAGATATTAGGATGCCCTCTCGGGGGGAGAAAACCGTATCTTTTCTCCGGCTTTCTTCCTTCCTTGAGCAAGGTTGCGGCTGTGATTGGAGATTCAACAAAAGAGTTGGATCGCATAAAGCAAATTCGGAACGGCGTAGTGGGCCTACCTCGGAAATACTTGGAAGACAAGGCAAGGGATATGGCGAGCCAAGAGAAGTGGGGCCCGTTTGCGGATGTTTTAGCTTTGCTGATTTTTGGGGTTGTCCTCTTTCCGAACGTTGATGGCTTGGTAGACTTAGCCGCCATTGATGCTTTCCTCGCATATCACCATAGCAAGGAAAGTCCAGTGGTGGCTATCTTGGCAGATTTGTTCGACACCTTTGACCGGAGGTGCGAGAAAAACAGCGCACGAATTGTCTGTTGTTTACCCGCTCTCTGTGTATGGCTGATTTCACACCTGTTCCGACAAGACACGAGACACCTATGTCCGCTTCAAAGCTATCGCTCGTGCACCGAAAAAGGAAGAGTCGTTTGGGACCAACATTTGGCTGGGATAGGGGGCAACACGATTGATTGGTTTCCTCGTTGGAAGGAAGGCAAGGAAGGAGTTCTTTTCTCGTGTGGGGACTATCCTAATGTTCCACTGATAGGGACTAGGGGTTGTATTAATTATAATCCCGCACTCGCCATAAGACAGCTAGGGTATCCCATGAGGGGAGCGCCAACCGAAGAAAGTCTCTCGCCTTTCCTTGTGAGGGATCTAGGCGCGCAAGGTCTCAAGGTTATACAAAGAATCCACAAGGCGTGGAGGAGTCCATTGAGGAAAGACAAGGAGCTTAGGGGCATCCGAAACGGCGTCATTGGAGGTTATCATGGGTGGCTAAGAATTCACACGCGGGGCTTAGGTTGGCTCTCCAAATTGAAAGTTGTCGATGAGGAGAAATTCGAAGCTCCGGAGGAAGATGAAGAAGTCCGAGCTCTAAAGTTAGAGCTAGGGAAGGCGAGACTCGCCAAGGAGAAGTTCAAATCAGCTGCTACACACATCCGGAAGGAGTGCACTGAGTTACAAGAGGAAAACGTGGCCACTGCAAGAGCTCTTGAACAAGAAACCAAAAGGGCCCGCAAGGGGGAACATGGCCGAGAAAAATTCCGAGGAGCATTGTGGGGTAGCAACAATGAGCTCAAGCTCCGAAGAGAGGAGAGAGATCGGTCACGGGTGCATGGCATGATCTTAAAAGAAGAGTTAGTTGCTTGCGCAAGGTCCAAAAGGAGTTTGGCTCAACACTTGGAAGCCACGGAGCAAAGCATGCTAGCCATCATAGGGCAATACAAGGAAGAATTGAACCAGTCCATGGCCCATGAACAAAAGCTTGTGGAGGATTTTGCACAAGTGTATGCCGAAAAAGAAGCAAGAGGGAGGGTGATTGATGCGCTGCATCAAGAAGCGACTATGTGGATGGATAGATTCGCCTTGACCTTGAATGGAAGTCAAGACCTCCCGCGTCTGTTAGCCAAAGCAAAAGCCATGGCCGAAGTGTGTACTACCCCTGAGGAGATCCATGGGCTAATCAATTACTGTCAGCACATGATAGATTTGATGGCCCATATAATTAGGAATCGTTAGGTTCTCTTGTAACACCTTTGTATAACCTTGGCTAGATGAAAGCTTTGTTCTTTTTATAAAATGAGAAGTTCTGGACTCATTACGTTATCTAAAAATCTTGGGGTGGATCCAAGTGCTCCGATCATCCATTTGCATACTCATGTTTTGGTGGCATACTCACCGTTGTTTATTTCTTTAGGAATTTCATCATAACTAAGAAAACACCAAGGCACCCCTATCACACTCGATCCAGAAAAATGGATAATGAAGAGGGCGTGCAGGAACTGATGAAGGCCGATCTATCGGCCTTAAAAGATCAAATGGCTTCCATCTCGGAGGTCATGTTAAAACTTCAGAAAACCATAGAGGATAAAGCCACCGCAACCGCCTCCAGTACAGTTAGGGAAGCGGAGCCGGTGCTGCAGCCCGCCTTGAATCCGAGCCTAGACAGAAACACGGCCGTGTTCGGTCGAAGGTATAGTCCGAAAGCTTATCCTTATGGCCTGCCTCTGGACTTAACCCCCCGTGCCACTCCGGAAGATTTGAGTCAAGCCCCTACTTTTGAGGGGCAACTCCCACCTTATGAAGACTATCCCGGGCAAGACGTTGGGGAAGGAGATACCCATCTTGGCCCCCTGCTCCACCTCAAAGATCCGTCCCCGCATGAACTACCCCAATCGAACATAGTCCGTCATACCCCGGCCTCACCCACACCCATAAAAGAATCTGTTCCCTTTGCGGAAGATAAGGGAAAGATTGAGGCGCTTGAAGAGAGGTTGAGAGCAGTCGAGGGCCTCGGCAATTACCCATTCTCGGATTTAGCGGATTTATGTCTCGTACCCAACATCGTCATCCCTCCCAAATTCAAAGTACCGGACTTTGATAAGTACAAAGGTACGACATGTCCGAAGGGGCATCTTCGGATGTATTGCCGAAAGATGGGGGCGTATTCTGCGGACGAGAAGTTGTTGGTCCATTTCTTTCAAGACAGCTTGGCCGGAGCAGCTGTAGCATGGTATACCAATCTGGAAGCTTCCCAGATCCGATCATGGAAAGACTTGGCAACTGCCTTCATTAGGCAGTACCAGTACAATACGGACATGGCTCCCGATCGGAACCAGCTTCAGGGTATGACCAAACGAGAGCATGAGTCCATTAAGGAATATGCCCAGAGATGGAGAGATCTCGCAGCCCAATTCGTACCGCCCATGACGGAAAGGGAGATGATCACAATTATGGTAGATACGTTACCCACGTTCTACTATGAAAAGCTGATAGGCTACATGCCAGCTAACTTTGCGGATCTCATCTTCGTCGGAGAAAGGATTGAATCCGGGCTACGAAAAGGCAAGTTTGAATATGCTGCCAATATGGCCCCCAACAACAATAGAAGAGCCCCAGCAGTGGGCGTGAGGAAAAAGGAAGGAGACGCCCACGCGGTCACCACCGCCCCAACATGGATGAAAGCACCCCAAAATATCCAAAGCTCATACCAGCCCAATCCCCCAATTTTTTTAATCCGAGCCGGGAATTCCCTCCCGATTCAAGTAAAAGGACCACCCGCAGCAGAAAGAGCGCCGGCCCAACGCACAGCTCCAGCCGCACCCCGGCCAGTTAATAATACAGCCCCCGGCGCGACCTATAAATATGCACAGCACCCGAAAGACAACTTCCCTCCTTTTCCCATGGCATATTCCGAGTTATGGCCTTCATTATTGGAGAATCATTTGGTGGTGGCCATACCCGGGAAGGTTCTCCAGCCACCCTACCCCAAGTGGTATGATCTGGGTGCCAAGTGTGTGTACCATAGTGGAGTTCCCGGACACAATATTGACTCCTGCATCCCGTTCAAGTATAAAGTGCAGCATATGATTAGTGCCGGCTGGCTAGCGTTTCAGGAAGAAGGCCCAAATGTTAAAACCAACCCGCTAGCTAGTCATGGAGGTGCTAGCGTGAACCCCGTCGAAGAGAACGGGCCATCACGGACAAAGAGGTTGGGAGACGTGGCTACTTCTAGACGCTTCATCTATCAATCACTGCAAGCGGCGTGCATGGTCTCCCGAGGTGGAGATGAAAGGGATGAATGTTTGTTTCACCTCGGGGAGTCGCATGACATGGAAACCTGTCCCGTGGTGGAAGAATTGCTTCAGCGGCTCATGGATTGCGGGCAGCTTGAAGTGTTCATAGGAGGGAAGGAAGAACCACAAATATGCATGCAGTCGGAAGAGAAGAAGGTTCCTCTAACCCCCAAGGCCCTAGTGATATGTTTTACTAGGAAAGGGACCGGCTCCACACCCATATACCCGCGGGCGGCACCCAAGCCAACGCCATTTGCATATCAAAGTGATAAGGCCGTTCCGTGGAAGTATACCCCTCCCGCGTCCAGCGAAAGAGTTGCAACCGAAGTTGACTCCCTATCAACTAAGGTAACCAACATCACCGGCCTCAGTAGCGTAACCCGCAGTGGTCGAGTGTTTGCTTCCCCTCACCCAGCGGAATTGCCCTCTAAAGGGAAGGCTCCCATGGTCCAAGAGCCCACAGACATAGCCACCCCCTTGAAGGAAGTAGATCCTCCCATGGCAAGAGGAGTCGCAAAGAAAGAGGGACTTCAAGGAAAAGCCGTGACTTTGGAAGAGGCCCATGAGTTCCTCCGCCTCATCCAACAAAGCGAGTTTAAGGTAGTCGAGCAACTAAATAAAACTCCAGCAAGGATCTCTTTGCTAGAACTACTCATAAACTCCGAGCCTCATTGTGCGCTGTTGATGAAGGTTCTTAACGATGCCCATGTAGCACATGATATCTCATTGGAGGGTTTCGAAGGCATCATTAATCATATAACCACCAACAACTACATCGCGTTTACGGAAGAAGAGATTCCCGTTGAGGGGTGTCATACCCTAATTTCGTCCGGGGACCTTTGCTTGATGACATGCGACCTTTCTTTGGTCCTTGTGAGGTGCTTGGCACCCATCATTAGGCAATTTGTGAAATTCCAGGACATGCCGGAAAACCAAAAAATATTGATGCACAATCCGTAAGTTTCCGTGACACACCGGAAATCAAATGGAAGCATCGTTGCATAATTAAGTGAGATTCTGTAACATTCCGTAAGTCAAAAAGGGGATGATTATGTAATCCGCAAGGTTCCGTAACATTACGGAAAAAAAACAAGTATCGTTATGAGATTCGTAAGTTTCCGTAACTTTACGAAAAAAGAATCACCAAAAAAGGTAAGGGGGTGAACTTATCAAGATAGGGGTGTAAATAGCAATTCAAATCTAGGCCCTTCCAAAACATTTTGGAAGTTGGGTTGCTTAAGGAGGAAGCAACTGGCGGCAAGCTCCTCCACGTTTTTGAAAAATGGTTTTCGGGGCTTCCGCGGCTTCCGTAATACTTCCGTAAAATTTCCGAAAACCTTGGGTAAGCATATTCCACTTAACATTGGTGAAAGGGAAGAGAAAAAAGATGAAAATCAAATTCGAAAACAGTTCCATAAGGCTTCCGTAACTTTTCCGTAAAATACGAAAATAGGGGGTGAACTTAGTAATTCGGGTGCGCTTAGAAATCATCTTCATTAAGTCTTTGGGCGGCAAGCACCTCCTTTTTTTTCTATAAATAGGGGAGGGGGGAGCTGTTTCAAAAGGTTCAAGACCCCTTTGGCTATGCATTTCGGCTATTTTGGGCAAAAAAACACGTTTTCGTGAAGAAAAATCGAGTCGAAGTGCTTCTGTAACGCTTCCGTAAGCGATTCTGTGAAAATTCTTCATCGTTCTTCGTCGTTCTTCATCCGTTCTTCGTTCGTTCTTCATTCTTCAACGGGTAAGTTTTCGAATCCGAGACTTTCAATCCATTTCTTGTTTTGTGTACTTTCACTTTAATTTTGTTCATTTTCGATTTCTTTTCTTCTGTCTTTAACGCGCTTTTACCGTTTATTTAAGCCGTTTTCTCACCTAATAAATGATAAAATGAATTTCAACCGATCATTTGTGTTGTAATCTCATTTAATCACTTTTAAAACGAAATCTAACCGATCGTTCACGCTATAACCTCGGTTAAACCAAAAAAAAGTAAAATAATATTAAAATAATCAAAATATCTTGAAAAATAATAATAAAATAATCAAAATATCTTTGAATAAAATAATCAAAAAAAAAATCAATCGGACGTTTTTCTTTGGAAGTTTCCTTGAATGAATTGATTAATAATCAAAGTGAAACTAAGACTAAAATCAACTCACAAATCAAGTTTTGTCCGAAAAATCACTAAAAACCGTTTTAAGGTCCAACGCCTTAAACGGTCCTCTTTGCTTTTATCAATTAACATGGACCGTTCAAAAGCATAAAATCAACATGTGACTTTACCGCTTTTGCAAGAACTACGTAGGTCTGATTTCCTCATCGCAATTGAGGATACGTAGGAGCAAAAGCCCCACTTTTGTCGACCACCCCGAGAGATCGTTAATGGTCCAACACCTTAACGTTTCTCTCCTTTCAAAATCAAAAGATCATTTAATGGTCCAACACCTCAAATGACCTTTTTGTTCAATCAAAATATATCTTGCAAAAAGATAAAAAACAACTTAACCAAACACTTTGTTCCGAAAGAACTACGTAGGTCTGATTTTCTCATCCCAAATTGAGGAATACGTAGGAGCAAAGGGAAACACCCTTGTCGACCACAAAAAAGAAAAAATATAAAAAGGGTATAAAGGATATAAGGACATAAAAGGGAACGTAAAAATCAAAGTCATGTTTGCACATTCGATTAAAGGCTGCCGTCCCTTGGGGCGGACGTGTGGGGTGCCAATACCTTCCCCGTGCGTAAATACAACTCCCGAACCTTTCACTTAAAAGTTCGTAGATCGCGTCTTTTCCGGTTTTTCCGACGTTTTCCTCAAATAAACGTTGGTGGCGACTCCGCGCGTATTCCTTTCGTGGAACACGCATCCAGCGAGTCTCGCGTCGCCCTCCCGCCGAAGGGTAGGTTGCGACAGTTGGCAACTCCACTGGGGATTGTTTTTAGAGAGTTAGGCCATTTAATCTTGTGCAAAGTTTTGCCATGACTTACTCCTTTGTTGGTTTCCCTTTATTATGTTCTTGTATATACAACTCTTTGATGCTTTTAGTGCATTTTTTTGTATGCATGAGGTAAATATTTATTCATTTGATGCACACAAACACTAACACTATTTGCACACACGGTGAGTTGAAAAAAGGGCCCTATACCCGGGTTCGTGGGAACATAAGGAGTGGAGGTGAATCTGTGATCATGCTAGGTCTCCGACTTGCTTGATTACAGTGAACCCTCATCTAGAGTTTTTCTCTTTGAAAACATATTGTTGCTAGTAGTCCCTACTGCTGCAGTATGTTCTTCGAAGGGGATGATACCTCTAGAAACCATCAAGAGAGATATGACTACCTTGGGGGTTATCACTAAAAGCCTAGTTAGCTCTTTCCCTTATAGGTCCCTTAAATAGGGGCACGGAGCAAACACGCTGCGTGCCATTTTTCACACTGCCATGCATAAGTATCATATACCCTCTTGCTTATATTTGTTTGTGAATATTGTCGTACTATGTACATCCCCGTGTTGTGCCTTTCGCATATGCATCATGCGTGGGTTTCGTCTTTGATCCCCTCACTTTAGCAAACCGACGGAGGGTCCGTGTCGCCTTCTTAAAAACATACGTTGGGTGCCACGCTGCCCAAACGTTGTATCCAAGAAGGAAACAATTTCTCGGGCTCCCGTATTCGTAAATTGCATCTGTGTCATATGCATTTCTTCATGCATTCATCCATTCCACCCATGATAGATGTCGGAGTTTTGATTCGCACTAGATTTTATTTCACTTTAGTAAAACATGGGATCAAGCCAAAAGCCTTCGCTTAAAAAGAGGTTCTATCAAGTCAAAATCAAGAGCTTAGAGGTCACTAGTTTACGAGAGTTGGGGCAATTAATGGGTCAACTTCAACGGCAAGCCTTCCGCAAAGCCTATGGTAAGATTTGGGACCTAGCTAGGGTAGAAGTCTCCATGGAACCGATTGCATCCCTTTCCCAGTATTATGACCAGCCCCTAAGGTGCTTCACATTTGAGGACTTCCAGCTAGTGCCGACTGTGAAAGAGTTTGAAGAAATCCGGGGATGCCCACTGGGAGGAAGGAAGCCATATCTTTTCTCTGGGTCAAGAGTTGGACCGTGTAAAGCAAAACAGGAATGGGGTAGTCGGAGTACCAAGGAAGTGTTTGGAGGAAAGGGCAAAGGCCTTGGCAAATCAAGGCGAATGGGCTCTCTTTTATTGACATCTTGGCGCTTTTGATCTTTGGAGTTGTCCTCTTTCTGAATATGGAAGGGTTAGTGGACCTAGCAGCGATTGACGCTTTCCTCGCCTTTCATCATGGCAAGGAAAGCCCGGTCGTCGCCATTTTGGCCATGTATGACACGTTCGACCGGGGATGTGAAAAGAGCAGCGCAAGAATTGTTTGTTGTGCACTGGCTCTCTATGTGTGGCTGGTTTCACACCTTTTTCTCCAAGAAGGTAGGCCCGTCTATCCGCTACAAGGTCATCGCTCGTGCATCGAAAAAGGAAAGGCGAATTGGGACCAACTCTTGGCTAGCATGGAGGGACGTCTGTTAATTGGTTCCCTCACTAGAAGGAAGGAAGAATCAGGATTCTATCTTCATGCGAAGGATGTCCCATGAGAGGAGTGCCATCAGACGAAAGCATCACGCCTTTCATCGCACGGGGTTTCAGTGACCACAACGCGAGGTTACTCCAAGGAGTTCGCAAGGCATGGGATGCGGCGTGAAGAAAGGACAGAGAGCTTAGGGGAAGCAATAATGGGATCATCGGCGGCTATCATAAGTGGCTGAGAGTCCGGACACAAGGATTGGATTGGCTCCCAAATCTAAAGACTGTGAGAGACAATGAGGTTAAAGCTTCGGAAGAAAGTGATGAGGTACAAGCCCTAAAGGCAAAGCTTGAAAGAGCCCGGGTAGTCAAAGAGAAGTTCAAGTCCATAGCCATCAAAGTCTGAAGAGAGTATGATGAACTAAGGGACGTCAATATGGCCACCGATGAAGCCTTGGAATGAGAAACCAAGAAGGCCCGAAAGGAAGAACACGACCAAAACAAGTTTTGAGGGGCTTTATAGGGCAGCAATAGTGAGCTCAAGCTCCGAAGAGGTGAAAGGAATCATCACGGGTCAAAGGCATGATCTGGAAGGACGAGCTAAAGGCTTGCCTTAGGTCGAAAAGAAATTTGTCCTAACAGTTAAAGTGAGACTGAAGGGAATATGTGGGCCATCATCGATGAGTGCAAAGAGAAGCTAAATCTAGCGGCGACTCACGAGCAAAGGCTAGAGGATGAGTACGCCAAGATATCAGCAGAAAGGGAAGCAAGGGAAAGGGTAATTGATTCATTGCACCAAGAGGCAACAATGTGGACGGACTGATTTGCTCTTACTTTGAACAGGAGTCAAGAACTTCCCCGATTGCTAGCCAAGGCCAAAGCAGTGGCGGACACCTACTCCGCCTCCGAGGAGATCCACGGACTTCTCAGCTATTGTCATCATATGATAGACTTAATGGACCATATGATTGGAAACCGCTAGGAAGTTTGTATTGTCGCTCAGATCTTGACTAGTTATAACTTTTTGAATAAGATGTGTTTATCCCACGTTTTTACTCCAAAAATCAGTGCGAATCAAGTCACTCCCGCATTTTATCTCTAGCATGCATTGTATGTTGGTCTCGTCCTTTGTCACGGGAAGCAGGAAGGTCCATATCACCTTCTTAATTGTACATATGGGGCACTGCGCCCCCAAATGCGCGAGTAAGAAGAGATAATTTTCCGGGCTCTCGTGTGTTAGACAAGTGGCCTCAGATATCTTAAGAAGGGGGGGGTTGAATTAAGATATTCCAAACTTTTCCCCTAATTAAAAATCTATCTTACTTTTTACTTAAGTTATGAATTCCCTTAATGACAATCTTCTTAAATATTAATTCAAATGAAGCAACTTGAATATGAATATAAAGCAATAATAAATAAAGAAGATTAAGGGAAGAGAAAATGCAAACTCAGTTTTATACTGGTTCGGCCACACCCTTGTGCCTACGTCCAGTCCCCAAGCAACCCGCTTGAGAGTTCCACTAACTTGTAAGTTCCTTTTACAAGTTCTAAACACACAAGGACAACCCTTCCTTTGTGTTTAGAGATTCTTTACAACAAGAGACTCACAGTCTCTTAATCCCTTAGAGAATGAGAAGTAGAAGAGGAACAAATCTCTCTTGAAAGAGATGGATTTTACAGATTGAGCACTCAAATAATTCCTTAAAGAATTGCAATCAAGTTGGCCAAGGAATTCTTAAGAGGATAAAATGAAATTGCTTTTTGAGAGGATAAACACTTTGTTGTTCTGAAAAATCTCTAAGCAATTTCGTGTTTAAGTCACATATATATAGACCATTGGTGGTCATGAGTAAAGCCTTTGAAAAGTTGTGACTCTTGAAATTATTTTTCTGAAATTCCTGTCTGGTAATCGATTACAGTAATTGTGTAATCGATTACAGCTTTTAAAATTTGAATTAAAACGTTTACTAACTGCTGGTAATCGATTACCAAAATTGTGTAATCGATTACAGCTTTTAAAATTTTGAATTCAAATTTTTATAGCTGTTATAAAACGTATTTGGCCACTGGTAATCGATTACATCCTCTGGTAATCGATTACCAGAGAGTAAAACCTTTGAAAAACACTTTTTATTTTAAATCACTTGGCCAAACCTTTGCTAATTCAATTAGGAATTCCCTTCCTAATATTCTAGTGATCATCTTGATGTTGTGCCTTGTAATCTTGAAGTATTGTCTTGAATTTTAATCTTGAAAAGCCCATTTGCATCAATTGCAACACATCATCATGAGCATCATCAAAACATCAAAGCCAATTGCATCTACAATCTCCCCCTTTTTGATGATGACAATACAATACCTGAAATCAAGATTCAAGCAAGCAACAAACAATTGTATATAGATAAAATGTGCATCCGTTTTCTCCCCCTATATCTCGAAATACATGATCACTTGATTTCTAAGTTTGTTAAGCTTTTTCTTAAGCTTATGCTACAACCTTTTTATTAAGCTTTTTCTTAAGCTTATGCTACAACCTTTTTCTCCCCCTTTGGCAACATCAAAAAGCCAAATAACTCGGGAATCAACACAGTTATAACAATGGAGTAGCAAGATATAAGCATCAGAGTATTAAATATAATAAGCCAAACTCACAAACAAGAAATAATTAAACCAGAATCCAAATAACTGAAAATGTCAACAACCACAAAACATCCAAGACTGAAGTGTAAAATCCACAAGATAAATAAGCAAAGTACTTAGCATAATAATGTAAATTCTAAGAAACTAAAAGCCAAAATACACGGCTTATAAAAGATAAATAATCATAACCTAAAAACTAAGACGACGGAGGAGGTGGTGGAAGATCGAAACTCTGACGAATGTAGCCGACATCCTCTTCAAGCTGTGTAAGACGAATGTCCATACCGGCAAAGCGTGAATCTAACGAGTCAAAGCGGTCACCAACATACGAACGAAGACCCCGTAATTCGGAGAGGACTTCATTCATGAGAGCGGAATCCTCACGTTGAGGAGGAGGTGAAGGAGTACGTTCATCTTGAGGAGGGAGTGCATCCTTCTTCAGCCATTGTCCATTCCGATCTTTACGATACCCAAAGGAGGTCACTGCTCCAGCACCAATTGCAAAGGAACGCTTGACTTGAACAAAGGGTTCATCATCAAGCGGAATTTGAAAATGACGCAAAAACAGAGTAATCAAATGTGGATAAGGAAGAGGTGCATTGGCTCGTAATGCCTTATGCATTCGGTACCGAACCAAATGGGCCCAGTCGATCTGACGACCGGTTAGAAAAGCCCACATAAGAATCAAATCCTCCTCAGAGGCTTGTGCTAAATTTGAAGACCGAGGAAGCAAAATCCTAACAATGATATAATGCATGATGCGATTATCAAAAGTTAATGACCCGGCCAACAATCTACCGGTCATATCAGCTTGATCATTGCAGACCATGCGACGAGCATCATGACTCGAATAATCGAATTTCCAGTCATCAACAATGGTGCCCTCAAAAGGTGCACCTTGACTGGGTAAATGAGTCAAAGAAAAGAAAAGTGACTGATCAATGACCATAGAAGTACCATGCACCTCAGACATAATAATACCATCCTGAATTTTCAAATTGCAGTAGAAGACCTTTACAAGTTCAGGATAATATGGCAATTTAAATGACATGAAATCAACAAGACCAGAATTTTGAAACACTTGATAGCAATCAAACGTTTCATCATTAAAGAACTCTACGTCTAGGTACTTAGGGTCTAAGATTATTCTAGAAGAAAACTGAGAAAGGTACCGTAGACGTTGATCATCGGATGAAAACAGTGTTGATGATCTTGGAGATGACAAAGAAGGAGGAATAGGTGCTGTGGGTGCTCCGGATGGGCCGTGACGGCGATGGGCAGCAGCGGTGGCGGTGGAAGATGATCCCTTTCTCTTCTTTGATGGCTCTGCCATTTGATGAAGTTTTTCTGGATTTTGATCGGTGGAAGTGAAAGAGGAGTGAAAAAGAGGAAGATTGGGCTTTACGGGACGTGATTTGGTGAAGAATCGAGTGAGAATCGAAGATTTGAAGTTCTAGGTATGGAGGAAAACGTGGAGGAGGCTTTGGCTGCGCACGAGCTCCGATTTCGTGAGTATTTATAGAAGATGACGCATTGTAATCGATTACAGGTATTGGTAATCGATTACAGGCCCAATAAGCCTTCTGGTAATCGATTACAGGATGTTGTAATCGATTACAGGCTGCCTGTTCATGTGTAATTGATTACACTGATTGGTAATCGATTACCAGAGCCTATCCTAGGCTAGTTTCTAAGAGAATATCTATATTTAGGCTCAAATACATCCTATATGACTAATTTTCACCACTAATACACTAAATTCAATCATTCAATTACTATATACACAAGAAATCATAAATTCTATCATAAAACAAGAATTCAAACAAGATCAAACAAAATAATCTACAATCAAAAGGTAAAAAAATAAATCAATCAATCAATCAACCAATCAATCAACCAATCAATTCCTATTTTGCTAAATCTCTTACATCTAAGAGACCTAATTCTCTTCTAATAGAGAAAAACACTTCCTTGGGGAGAGGTTTAGTGAAAATATCAGCAAGTTGATTCTTAGTATCAACAAATTCTAATACACAATCTCCCTTTAAGACATGATCTCTAAGAAAGTGGTGTCTAATCTCTATGTGTTTAGTTCTTGAATGTTGAACTGGGTTTTTGGATAGATTTATGGCACTAGTATTATCACACTTAATAGGTATGCGATCAAGAATGATGCCATAGTCAGATAATTGTTGCTTCATCCATAAAATTTGTGCACAACAACTACCGGCAGAGATATACTCCGCTTCAGCAGTAGATAAAGCAACACTGTTTTGTTTCTTACTATGCCATGAGACAAGAGCCGATCCAATAAATTGACAAGTTCCACTTGTACTTTTTCTATCAGTTTTAGATCCGGCAAAATCAGAATCAGAATATCCTATTAAGTTACATGTTGAATTCTTAGGATACCATAATCCTAAATTGATTGTTCCTAATAGATATCTCATGATTCTCTTTACTGCACTTAGATGTGATTGTTTGGGGTTGGATTGAAATCTAGCACATATGCATACACTAAACATAATGTCAGGTCTACTAGCAGATAAATAAAGAAGAGATCCGATCATACCTCGATATTGTTTTATGTCTATAGACTGACCAGATTCATCTTTATCTAAGTAACAATTAGTGCTCATCGGTGTAGACATGTGTTTTGCACTATCCATCCCAAATCTTTTGATCAATTCTTTGCAGTATTTGGATTGATTGATGAATATACCTTCTTGAGTTTGCTTGATTTGTAATCCCAGAAAGTACTTTAGTTCTCCCATCATTGACATTTCAAATTCACTTTGCATATCAAGGGAAAACTCCTTGCACAATGAATCATTAGTGGATCCAAAAATTATATCATCAACATATATTTGAACCAACAAAATATCATTATGCTTTCTCTTTATGAATAATGTGGTATCCACTTTACCTCTGGAGAATTCTTTTTCAAGAAGAAAATTACTTAATCGTTCATACCATGCCCTAGGGGCTTGTTTCAAACCATAAAGAGCCTTTTGTAATTTATAAACATGGTTTGGTTTATCAGAAATTTCAAAACCAGGGGGTTGTTCAACATATACCTCTTCTTGAATTAAGCCATTTAAAAAGGCACTCTTAACATCCATTTGATAAAGTTTAAAGTTCATTATGGATGCATATGCCAAAAGCATTCTAATGGCTTCTAATCTTGCAACAGGAGCATATGTTTCTTCATAGTCTATCCCCTCTTCTTGATTATACCCTTTTGCTACTAATCTAGCTTTATTTCTAATAATTATCCCATGTTCATCTAATTTATTTCTAAAAACCCATTTTGTTCCAATGACAGGATAATTTTCAGGTTTTTCTACTAATTTCCATACATTGTTTCTTTCAAATTGGTTTAGTTCTTCTTGCATGGCAATGATCCAATTATCATCTACTATGGCTTCTTTTATATTTTTAGGTTCAATCATAGATACAAAAGCCATATTATTGCATAAATCTTTAAGAGAATGTCTAGTTGTTACCCCTTTTGAGATATCACCAATAATATTGTCGAGGGGATGATCTCTTGAAGTTTTCCATTCTCTTGGGAGTGCATCATTGAATTTGCCTTCTTCTGGAGGATCTTCATTGTTTCCTTTGTCATTTCCTTTAGAATCTTGTTCATGAATGTTCATATGTTCTAAAGAATCTGCAATGTCATCTAGCATATTCTTTGTTGACAATATAGCATTAGATTCATCAAAGGTAACATGAATGGATTCCTCTATATTCATAGTTCTCTTATTATATATTCTATATGCTTTGCTTTGTAAAGAATATCCAAGAAAAATGCCTTCATCAGATTTTGCATCGAATTTTCCTAGATTATCTTTACCATTGTTAAGTACAAAGCACTTGCACCCAAAAACATGTAGATGAGAAATATTAGGTTTTCTACCGTTAAATAACTCATATGGGGTTTTCTTTAAAATAGGTCTTATCAAGGCTCTATTCATGATGTAACATGCAGTATTGACAGCTTCAGCCCAAAAATACTTTGGAAGAGAAGTATCATTTAATAAAGTTCTTGCAATTTCTTCCAATGACCTATTTTTCCTCTCAACAACTCCATTTTGTTGAGGAGTTCTTGGTGCAGAAAAATTATGTTCAATACCATGTTCATCACAAAATAATTCAAAATCTTTATTTTCAAATTCACCCCCATGATCACTTCTAATGGATGCAATCTTGAGATTTTTCTTGTTTTGTATGACTTTAGCAAGTTTCCTAAATGCATGGAATGAATCACTTTTATGTGTAATAAATAATGTCCAAGTATATCTAGAGAAATCATCAACTATAACTAAAGCATAGTAATTTCCTCCAAAACTCATCGTTCTAGATGGACCAAATAGATCCATATGCAATAACTGTAATGGTCGAGTGGTTGAAACAACATTTTTAGATTTGAATGAGACTCTTGTTTGTTTGCCCTTTTGACATGCATCGCATAATTTATCTTTTTCAAATTTCAATTTAGGCAAACCAACTACTAAATCCTTCGAAATTAATTTATTTAAGTGATCCATGTTTATGTGAGCAATTCTTTAATGCCATAACCATGGATCATCATCTTTACTAAGAAAGCAATGATTGTTTTCTTGTTTTATGCTTAAGTCTATCATGTAAACATTATTGACTCTATGTCCTACATGCTTTATATTAATGTCATGCTTATGTTCTATAAGACATTTCTGAGAATCAAATGATACTAGATAGCCTTTGTCACATAGTTGACTAACGCTAAGCAGGCTATGCTTAAGGCCTTCAACAAGTAGAACATTTTCAATGGAGTTTGAAGAATTTGTACCTATTTTACCCACTCCAAGAATTCTACCTTTGTTGTTGTCACCATATGTTACATGCCCGCTTTTCTTTGGAGATATGTGTGTAAAATTTGATGCATCTCCAGTCATATGTTTTGAGCATCCGCTATCTATGTACCACTTCTTTCTCAAAGATACCTGCATAATCAAGTTTTTGACTTAGGTACCCAAATTTTATTGGGTCCTTGCATGTTAGTATTAACTGAGGATCCTTTTGGGACCCATATCATTTTAATATTGCTGTAATTTTTCTTGAAGTAGCAAGTTGATATGCCATGTCCTCTTCTTCCACAGTAAAAACAAGTGATAGAATTAGAATTACATTTTTGTGTGGAAGTAGAAAAGTTTTTATGAACCTTTTGTAGTTTTTCAGATTTATACCCTAGTCCATTTTTATTAGACACATATCTTTGTTTACTTAATATAACATCTAAATTATTTCTACTATATGAAAATTTTGCAAGTGAATTCTTTAACTCTTTAATTTCTTTTACATATTTATCACAACAACTACAAGAATCTGTTATTTTCTTGTCATTTATAGTGGAGATATTAACTTTTTCATTTGATTTAGAGATTGAAACTTCATTTCTAAGAAGATCTAATTCTTTGTTTAATTTTGAAATTTCATTTTCTAAATTTGAAATTGTTTTCTTTGATGATGAAACTAATTTTGCAAGTTTAATTGATTCTTTATGCAAATCAGCAAATGCATCTTGCAATTCATCAAAAGAAATAGATAAGTTGTTTGAAGATGTTACCTCTTCATCACTTTCGTAACTTTTTGCCATAAGGCAAAGATTTATCTCTTCATTTTCAGAATCATCAGAGGATTCCAAATCATTTTCATCCCATGTGATGTATGCTTTCTTTAGTTTCTTCTCACTATGATTTTTCTTTTCAGATTTTTCCATCTTTTTCTTGAAGATGGGACAATCAACCCTCAGATGTCCAGGTTGATTGCATTCAAAACATTTTAGAGTAGAGGGTGAATTTTCTGTCCTTCTCTTTGATTTAAAATTTGGTCGCCTCTGATTTCCTCTTACTTTAAGAAATTTGTTGAACCTTTTTACAAAGAAACTTAGATCATCATCATCATCTGCATCATTATCCTGATCACTTTCTTCTTGAATTGAGGATGATGCTTTAAGAGCGATTCCTTTCTTTTTCTTGTCATTTTCTTCATTTTGGTGCAATCTCAATAGTTCCATCTCGTGTTCCTGCAACTTACCAAATAAAGTGGCAAGAGACATGTTAGACAAATCTCTTGATTCAGAAATAGCCGTTACTTTGGGTTGCCATTCTCTACTTAAACATCTTAGCACCTTGTTTATAAGATCTTCATTTTGAAATTCTTTGCCTAAGGCTGCTAGATGATTTACTATATGTGTAAATCTCTTTTGCATACTCTGAATATTTTCATTTGTATTCATTCTAAATAATTCATACTCATGAGTTAGTGCATTTATCCTAGATCTTTTAACATCTGTAGTTCCTTCATGTGTTAATCGAAGAGTGTCCCACATTTCCTTAGCACTCTTGCAATTTGAAACTCTGAAATATTCATCCATTCCTAGGGCAGATGTTATTATGTTTTTGGCTTTTAGGTTGTATTGTACTCGTTTTCTATCCTCTTCAGACCATCTATCTCTAGGTTTTTCTATGGTTATGCTTTCACTTGATGAACTACCATCTATTGAAACTCTTTCTACTGTGGTGGGTATATAAGGCCCTATTTCAATGGCTTCCCAGATATTTAAATCTATTGCCTCGATAAAAATTTGCATCCGGGTTTTCCAGTAGTGGTAACCCTCTCCATTAAAGATTGGAGGTCTATTGATAGAATTCCCTTCTGGAAATAAGGAATTTGCTGAGGCCATCTTTTTCTTGAAGCTTCTAAACTTTGTACAAGAATGAAGCTCTGATACCACTTGTTAGACAAGTGGCCTCAGATATCTTAAGAAGGGGGGGGTTGAATTAAGATATTCCAAACTTTTCCCCTAATTAAAAATCTATCTTACTTTTTACTTAAGTTATGAATTCCCTTAATGACAATCTTCTTAAATATTAATTCAAATGAAGCAACTTGAATATGAATATAAAGCAATAATAAATAAAGAAGATTAAGGGAAGAGAAAATGCAAACTCAGTTTTATACTGGTTCGGCCACACCCTTGTGCCTACGTCCAGTCCCCAAGCAACCCGCTTGAGAGTTCCACTAACTTGTAAGTTCCTTTTACAAGTTCTAAACACACAAGGACAACCCTTCCTTTGTGTTTAGAGATTCTTTACAACAAGAGACTCACAGTCTCTTAATCCCTTAGAGAATGAGAAGTAGAAGAGGAACAAATCTCTCTTGAAAGAGATGGATTTTACAGATTGAGCACTCAAATAATTCCTTAAAGAATTGCAATCAAGTTGGCCAAGGAATTCTTAAGAGGATAAAATGAAATTGCTTTTTGAGAGGATAAACACTTTGTTGTTCTGAAAAATCTCTAAGCAATTTCGTGTTTAAGTCACATATATATAGACCATTGGTGGTCATGAGTAAAGCCTTTGAAAAGTTGTGACTCTTGAAATTATTTTTCTGAAATTCCTGTCTGGTAATCGATTACAGTAATTGTGTAATCGATTACAGCTTTTAAAATTTGAATTAAAACGTTTACTAACTGCTGGTAATCGATTACCAAAATTGTGTAATCGATTACAGCTTTTAAAATTTTGAATTCAAATTTTTATAGCTGTTATAAAACGTATTTGGCCACTGGTAATCGATTACATCCTCTGGTAATCGATTACCAGAGAGTAAAACCTTTGAAAAACACTTTTTATTTTAAATCACTTGGCCAAACCTTTGCTAATTCAATTAGGAATTCCCTTCCTAATATTCTAGTGATCATCTTGATGTTGTGCCTTGTAATCTTGAAGTATTGTCTTGAATTTTAATCTTGAAAAGCCCATTTGCATCAATTGCAACACATCATCATGAGCATCATCAAAACATCAAAGCCAATTGCATCTACATCGTGTCCGTAAAATGCATTCATATCATGCACCGCATAAACATCTCTTCAGCATCATAATGATCATATCGTTCCTGCATTTGTCCGTTATCACATTCCCATTTTGCATGAGTCATTGCATCATCATATGCGTTCAACATACTTTTTGTTTGCTCATACATGATCCTTGTATTTTCCTCTACAAAACAAAAACAAAAAAAAAGGGAAGTACGAAAATTCACGCAGCATTCTTAGTTGCATATATTCCGTACCATGAGCCAACCATGTTGGGATCATAAACCCATTTCACTTAAAAACAAAATGATTGAACATGGTACCTGATGCATGTTTAACTAAGAAAGGATGTTTCTTCAGGCATCTCAATCTCATAATTACATTTTCCATGCATAGCATGCGTATTCTCGAGTCTTTCATCCCTATGAAATGTTGTTGAAGTATTGGCGATCAAAATTGCCATTCCCTGGGATACGGGGTTGAACCAAGCTCATGCTTTTACAAAAAGGTTCATCAAGTCAAGTTGAAATATGGAAGTAACCGTCTTGCAAAATTGGGGCAAAAGATGAATCGAGTCACATCACTGCTTCGTCTACTGACAAACATAGTTAGGATTGTTGATGTCCTTGTTACTTCCAGTTTCACCTTGACAAAGATGTCATGGATCATGTTGAAAATCTAAATTGATTCAACCCCATATCCTGCATAAAAATTCGCAATACTTCAACTGTACATCATTCGCATACATCCATGCTTTTCATTGGTTGCATTGCTCATTGCATTCTTTCCTTGAAAAATAAAATAAAATAAAATAAAATGAACTTAATCGTTATTAACAAAAAAAAAAAACACGCTTTACGGTGCCCCTACCAAACCCGTGCTAGAGCTAGAGTAATGGGTGAAGTAGAGAAGGTGCAAGAGCAGATGAAGGCCGACATGGAGGCCATGAAAGGGCAAATGGCCACAATGATGGAGGCCATAATAAGCATGAAGAAGATAATGGAAGCCAATGCGGTTATAGTTGCCGCTAATAGCGCTATTGCTAAGGTGAACCCCATGCTCCCATCTGGCCTCAAGCAAATGAATCATCCAACCTCAAATATGGTAGGCAAAGATTTGGGAAGTACGGATGACCCCATGATGTGCAAATTCAAAACAAGCACGCCTTCCCGCCATATGGCTTGCCTCCCAAACTATACACCACCCAATGTGGCGTACATTCCCAATGAGGATGTCAATAACTCCACTTCCATACTCATTAAGAGCCAACAACCTCAATCTGATCATGCACATGTCTCTTAAACCGTGGGGGGGGACACATGAAATTCCCCACCACAATCTAGCCGACTTCGAGCCTTGCCTCGGATATGCCAAGGAAGGGCAAGCAGTTGGTGGTATACCCCTACAAAACCCTTTGGAAGGCCCTCAGTGTCACCCACAACCACAACCCTCACATTCCACAGCGGTTAAAAACCCTCATGCTATGGCAGAAATGGGAAAGTTGGATCATCTAGAGGAAAGGCTCAGGGCCATTGAAGGAGGTGAAGATTATGCCTTTGCTAACCTAGAAGAGTTGTTCCTAGTACCTAATATCATCACCCTTCCCAAGTTCAAGGTGCTGGACTTTGACAAGTACAAGGGGACTACTTGCCCCAAGAACCATCTAAAGATGTATTATCGGAAGATGGGGGCATGCGCAAAAGATAAGGAATTACTGATACATTCCTTCCAAGAAAGTCTTACTGGGTAGCTGTTACCTGGTACACTAACTTGGAACCTTCCCGAGTCCATTCTTGGAAGGACCTAGTGGTTTCCTTCGTTAGGCAGTGTCAGTATAATGTCTTCGGATAGGATGCAACTACAGAACATGTGCAAAAAGGGGGCACAAATCTTTCAAAGAATACGCCCAAAGGTGGAGAACCTGACAGCTCAAAGTGGCACCTCAATGACAAAAAAACGATGACAATGATAGTAGACACATTACCAGTATTCTACTATGGAAAATGGTGGGCTACGCACCTTCAAAGCTTTGAGGATTTGGTCTTTGCCAGTGAAAGGATCGATGTGGGTCCGAAAAGAGGAAAAGTTGATCATCCTACTAGGACGACTGAGAAAACTGGGGCAAATGAAGAGGGTGAGAAAGAGGGAGAAACCCATGCTGTGACTGCCATTCCTATACGGCCAAGTTTCCCACCAACCCAACAATGTCATTACTCAGCCAATAACAAACCTCCTCCTTACCCACCAACCAGTTATCCATAAAGGCCATCCCTAAATCAACCACAAAGTCTGTCTACCGCACTTCCAATGACGAACACCACCTTTAGCAAAACCAAAAACACCAACCAAAAATGAATTTTGCAGCGAGAAAGCCTGTAGAATTCACCCCAATTCCAGTGTCCTATGCTGACTTGCTCCCATATCTACTTGATAATTCAATGGTAGCCATAACCCTAGCCAAGGTTCATCAACCTCCATTTCTCCGAGAATACGACTCGAACGCAACGTGTGCTTGTCACGAAGAAGCCCCGGGGCGTTCCATTGAGCATTGTAGGGCTCTGAAGCGTAAGGTGCAAGGTCTAATTGATGCGGGCTGGCTGAAATTTGAGGAGAATCGCGTGTAAATCCTGACATTGACAAGAGATTCCACACATGGGGCAATTTTGAAGGCTGTTGTTAGGTGTCTCTAACGACTCATCAAGATTCTCAAGTTTATGCCATTATTGTAAACCACAGTTACAATGTTAAATGAAATGGATAAAGTTGATATCTTTGTCCCTCATCCTCTCACAAACACATCTTTGCTTATTCAACTTCCACCGGAATGTGAGTGTAAGCCATTGGTCTGTTTGCTCAAGCAACCTGCGCTCCTGAGTGTTGACTTCCAAGATCGTTCAATCAGAGATTACTCATCTTGCACGTTGGTGGGGGTGTCGTAAAACGACGAGTAAAGTAAAAACAAAAAAAAAGAGGGGGCATTTGATTGACTGTGTTTTCAAGTAAAAATATAGACGTTCATGTGACCTTATTTTATCATTCCGGAAAGTTTGTCTTCTTAGAGAAGCGAGTTGTCAAGAATAGGATGTTGGACAAATGGCCTCAGTTACCTTAAGAAAAAGGGGGGTTGAATTAAGATGCAAAGACTATTCCCCAATTGAACTATCACTCTTTCTTTTTGGATTAACAATGCACCCTTAACATGAATTACTCAAAAGACAAATCAAAATAAACTTCTTTAAAGCAAAAGATAAATAGCAATAAAAGAAGTTTAAAGGAAGAGAGGAATGCAAACTTGATTTATACTGGTTCGGCCACTTCCCGCGCCTACGTCCAGTCCTCAAGAAACCCACTTGAGATTTTCCACTCTCTTTGTAAAACTCCTTTTACAAAGTCTGAACCACACAGGGACAACCCTTCCCTTGTGTTCAAGAATCCTCTACAATAAGAGACTCTCAGTCTCTTAATCCCTTTTCAGAAGTAAGAAGAAGAGAAGAAGAAATCTCTCTTAAAAGGGATAGATTGTACAATGAAGACCAATCAAAATTCCTTATTGAATATGCAAGTGGTTGACCAAGGAATCTTTTTGAGAGGATAAGACAGTTCAGTTCAGAAAAACTCTTAATCTTTTGAGAGGATAAACTTTGTGGGCAATGAAAACTCTCTTTAAATTCGTGTTTCCAAGTCACCTTTGATGGCCATTCATAAACCATTTGAATAGATGTGACTCTTGGAAATTATTTTCTGAAAATCTCCTCTGGTAATCGATTACAAGACTTGTGTAATAGATCACAGGCTTTAAAATTTGAATAAATTGCTGGTAATCAATTACCATCCACGTGTAATCGATTACACATTATAAATTTTGAATTCAAATTTCTAGTGACTGTTATAAACATTTTCAGCTGCTGGTAATCGATTACCGGAGAGCAAATCTCAATTTGAAATGATAGAATTCTTTGGTCAAACCTTTTGTTTTTTCAATTTGGAAACTTCTTCCAAAAGATTCTAGAAATCAACTTGATCATATATCTTGATTTTCTTGGATTCTTGTCTTGAATAAAACTTAGAAGCACTTGATCCTTTAGCATCATCAAGACATCAAAACATCTTGCTTCTACATAGGAGTCATTTGACTTAATCCATCAGTTGAAAAATCCTTCAACTATTTCTCGTCCTTGGAAAATTCTTTTTGCAAGAATCAATTGCGTCTTTCATTCTTCCTCACTACGAGGTTGTGAAAACAAGACAACAATTGGTACCTCTAAGCCCTACACTGGGGCAATGAAAGGCCCCATGCATAAACCTCAAACAAACCTAGGGGCAGATTAGAAGTTCTCACTCAATAGGTTCCCAGCTATAAGGTCATGACGAAAGACAACGATTGGTACCTCAAAGCCTTACACTGGGGCAATGAGGGGCACCGTGCATGAGCCTCAAGTGAACATAGGGGCCGATCAAAAGTTCTCACCCATCGATGTTTTTAACCAAAAAAAGGGGACAAACCCTAGGATTTCAATGGATTGATTAAACATCAAACGACTCCATTGCCGTCACTCCAAAATGGTCAAGTGACTAAATAAAAAAGAACATA
Source organism: Glycine soja (assembly GCF_004193775.1). Lineage (NCBI taxonomy): Eukaryota > Viridiplantae > Streptophyta > Magnoliopsida > Fabales > Fabaceae > Glycine > Glycine soja. The sequence goes on along the minus strand of NC_041007.1, from coordinate 24,259,385 downwards.
CACTCTGAGGGAGTTCCCAGAGAGATTTGCAAAAAGATAGGATGAGGTTGCATGAATTATCACCTTTTTCAAAAGGGCAGTCAATCTGTGTTTTCCAAAAAACAAAAATCAAATCAAAATCAAAATCACAAAATAGGGAAAGAATGTCATGAACATTGTACAACTTTCCATTACATTGCATTGTTTCATATAAAGTCCGCATTTACCCAAATTTCACAACAAAGGTTGCATGCATTTGCATCCCTCAAAATCATGTTAACTACATAGATTCCCTACATCTAAATGTCCAAATCTTTTGAATTTGGGATGACCGGCTCTCTCGATGAGTCGATCTCTTGCTCTCTCATAAGGATGGACCCTCGGGTACTAGTACCCTGGTCTTCAGAGGACTACACGTCCTCGCCAACAGAGGGCTGCACGCCCTCACCTTAAGAGGACTGTGTGTCCTCACTTTCAGAAGACTGCATGTCCTCACCTTCAGAGGGCTACACGCCCTCGCCATCAAAGGACTGCGTGTCCTCACCTTCAGAGGGCTACACGCCCTCGCCATCAGAGGACTGCATGTCCTCACCTTCATAGGGCTACACGCCCTCGCCATCAGAGGATTGCATGTCCTCACCTTCGTAGGGCTACACGCCCTTGCCATCAGAGGACTGCATGTCCTCACCTTCGTAGGGCTACACACCCTCACCTTTAGAGGACTACACGTCCTCGCCAACAGGGGGCTGCACTCCCTCACCTTGAGAGGACTACACGTCCTCGCCAACGTAGGGCTACATGCCCTCACCTTTAGAGGACTACACGTCCTCGCCAACAGAGGGCTGCACGCCCTCACCTTTAGAGGACTACACATCCTCGTCATCAGAGGACCACACGTCCTCACCATCAGAGGGCTGCACGCCCTCACCTCCAGAGGGCGACACGCCCTCGCCATCAGAGGACTGCATGTCCTCACCTTCGTAGGGCTACACGCCCTCGCCATCAGAGGACTGCATGTCCTCACCTTCGTAGGGCTACACGCCCTCACCTTTAGAGGATCACACGTCCTCGCCAACAGAGGGCTGCACACCCTCACCTCCAGAAGACTACACATCCGCACCTCACCTTTAGAGGGCTACGTGTCCTCATTTTCAGTGTGCTCCATATCCACACCTTAAGATAATTTAAGGTCCTCTGTCCTTAAATGCTTAACCGAGACTTGCACTCCCGGTTAAGGGACCAGTAGTTTCCTTTTAACGGTTCCTGGGCCACCCCCTGATATTGGAGGAGGGCCAACTGTGCGAGCACAACCAGAGAGGGAGGCTATCACACAGCTACTATGCATACCGGGGCAAGATTTGACCCGTGCCGCTGCAAATAGACGAGTGCGGATCATGCGCACCAACATGACCACTCTTACACAGATATAGATGACATTGCTACTTAGCAACATTCTGCCCAGCGACCGCAATGCCAATCTCCCCTTGCAAAAGTATCAGTTGGTCTGTGTCGTCCCGACATGGGTAAGTATGCATATGGTTCAACTGATTTCTGATACCATCTATTGTTTGCAGGGATCGCACCCACAAAGACACCCAGTGGACCTGAAGAAGTCCAACAGGGCCCTGGGGTTTCCAGCTCTGGTTACGGGCCTCTGTCGGCCCTACAGGGCGCCCGTTCCCCCCAGCAAGTTCATGTCGTCGTGGCATAGGTAAGTATGCACCTCCCCCAACTGATTTCTGATGTCATCTATTGTTTGCAGGGATTGTGCCCGCAAGACACCCAGTGGACCCGAAGAAGTCCAACAGGGTCTTGGAGTTGTCAAGCTCTAATTACGGGTCTCTGTCAGTTCTACGGAGTACCTGTCACCTCCAGCAAGGTCATCAGGCCCCCCTACCAATCGAGCTTTCATCAAGAAGTACTGCGTCTCCAGGCAGGCACAGGGCGAAACACCACAGCAGCCTGGGGATGGCCGGCAGCAGGCAACAGACGCACCGCCATCACCTCTAGAGTTCACCTCTGCTCATCCATGAAAAGGTTTGAGTATTGCCTACACCACATGGCCGACCAATAGGCGACCAAGTCCAAAGCCAAAGGTAAGCAAAGTACTAGGTCAGTGACCGACAAGTCATAAGGCGTCCAGCTCAAGACGTTAAAGAAGCGCTACTAAGAGGCAACCTAGTACCATTTGAATCTATGCTTGTTATTTGATCACTTTTTATAGTAGGACGCACCTAGTTGCTCATGATCCTGGGAATTTAAATAAAACAAGCGCAAGCTCGGAAGGTAGTCATACCTCACAAAATATATATATGTATGTTTAGGTAGAAAGATACCTTAGATATGCATGTATGTAACAAAAAAATACTTCACAAAATATATATATGTATGTTTAGGTAGAAAGATACCTTAGATATGCATGTATGTAACAAAAAAATACTTCACAAAATATATATATGTATGTTTAGGTAGAAAGATACCTTAGATATGCATGTATGTAAACAAAAACACACTTCACAAAATATATATATGTATGTTTAGGTAGCAAGATACCTTAGATATGCATGTACGTAGCAAAAAGATACCTCACAAAATATATATATGTATGTTTAGGTAGCAAGATACCTTGGATATGCATGTATATAGCAAAAATACCTCACAAAAATATACACATGTTTAGGTAGCAAAATACCTCATGAAAAAAAAGGAAAAAAAAAACAAAAACAAACAAGAAAAAGAAATAACAAATAAAAAAAGGAAAAAGAGAGAAAAAAGAAAAATAAGTTGTCTAGCTAAAAACCGACATGCTTTTGAAAAGAGATGATTTCCAACTTTTCTTTGAAAAAAATTCATTGATCATAACTAGTTTTTGAAAAAAATGTGTCTACACCTGAAGGGTGAATACTGTGAAATTTCCCCGGACGCCGAAATGGACTCGGATGAATGCACAAATTGATAAAAGAACATATTTCGGAAACATTGGGTTGATTTAAAATAGAGGAAATGAATCCTAAGCCTTAGCATCACATGACCATAAAAATTTGACACTTGAGTGTCCACATAGGTGCATGCATGACCAGTTTTGCATAAAGTTTCCAAATCATCATTTTTGCATTTGTGTCATGGAAATAATGCGGGGCGCCCCTTTTATCCTTGAGCCAAACCAAACCCCGACATGTATCATGTCTAGCCATTCTACAAACCTTGAGCCAAAATCATGACTCACTATAATCCTTACCCTCGGAAGCAAAAAAGGAAAGAAGGAAAATTTACAATCAAAGAGAAAGCAAAAAGAAAAGAAAGGAAATTCCCAATCAAAGAGTGGGAGAAAGCAAAAAGAAAAGAAAGGAAATTCCCAATCAAAGAGTGGGAGAAAGCAAAAAGAAGAGAAAGAAAATTCCCAACCAAAGAATGGGAGAAAGTAAAAAAAGGATGGAAAGAAAGTTCTTGATCAAAGAAACTAGAAGAAATGTGTAGAAAGGTCTTTTGACCAGACAATATCTGAACAATACAGAATTGTCACCAAATGAACAAAAGAAAGAAAAGGAAACCATGACCTAAAGTGGTCTTCTCCCTTTGATTACCAACCAAAATCCTGTGCGTCGGTGACTTGTTCGCCTCGCGCAAAACCAAAACAGAAAAGGAAAAGGGGCAAAAACACACAAAAGCCGAAAAACCCACCAAAAGAACCCATTCCCAAGGGAAGCCCTATTGATCCATGATCACGCATGTAATTTTTGATTTGATAGGAAATAATTTGCAAAGTCAAGTCATGACATATCTATGGTTTGGAATTAGGATGAAACACTTACCTGTGCGAGATTGATACACTTTGAGTGATTTTCTTCTATTTTTGTCGAACCCAGTGTTTCCTCTAAATGGTCATTTAGAAACGAAATGCTAACATCCAAAATCTCAGTTAAGGTTATGGGGGATTTCATCAGCAGACTCTCCTTCCCCGGTAAACGCATTGTTTTTCACTCAAAAAAGCGTATGCTGCTCTAATCAGTTGGAATATTTATCTCTTTACTAAAGCATGTTTGCATTTTAGCGAAGAAAACACAGAGACTTTTTCAAGTCTCACAAGTGTCATACCCTAATTTCGTCCGGGGACCTTTGCTTGGTGACATGCGACCTTTCTTTGGTCCTTGTGAGGTGCTTGGCACCCATCATTAGGCAATTTGTGAAATTCCAAGACATGCCGGAAAACCCAAAAAAATATTGATGCACAATCCATAAGTTTCCGTGACACACCGGAAATCAAATGGAAGCATCGTTGCATAATTAAGTGAGGTTCCGTAACATTCCGTGAGTCAAAAAGGGGATGATTATGTAATCCGCAAGGTTCCGTAACATTACGGAAAGAAAGCAAGTATCGTTACGAAATTCGTCAGTTTCCGTAACTTTACGAAAAAAGAATCACCAAAAAAAAGCCAAAGGAGGTGTATTTAGTAAAATGGGGGGTGCAAACAGTAATTTTCGAATTTGGGCCCTTCTAGAGGTTTCTGGGCAATTTCTTGCTTAAGGTTGAAGTAACCTAGCTCGCCTGGGCGAGCTAGATGGCCACCACACCCCCCGTTTTGTTGAAAAATGGGATTTCGGGGCTTCCGGGACACCCGTAATGCTTCCGTAAAATTCCCATAACTCTAAATAAGCATAATTAACTTAATACGGGTGAGACGGAAGAGAAAAAAGAAGAAAATCAAGTCCTATATGCTTCCGTAAGGCTTCCGTAACTTTTCCGTAAATTATGAAAGGAGGGGGGTGAACTTATCAAAATTAGGGGGTGCAAATAGCAATTTCGAAATTTTGAATTGGGCCTTCCAGAATGACCCAGCTCGCCTGGGCGAGCTAAGGTCGCCTGGGCGAGCTGGGCGGCAACCTCCTCCCCCTTTTTCCTATAAATAGGCTGAAGGGGGTTGTGCTAAGGATCCCTCAGCCCCCTGGCTATGTATTTCAGCTGTTTTGGGTGAAAAAAATTGTTTCCGTGAAGAAAATCCAAGCCGAGGTGCTTCCGTAACGCTTTCGAGATGTTTCCGTAAGCAAATCCGTGAAGGTTTTCGTCCGTTCTTCATCGTTCTTCATCCGTTCTTCGTTCTTCAACGGGTAAGTTTTCGAATCCGAGACTTTCAATTCATTTCTTGTTTTTTTAAGCTTTCATCTTTATTTCGTTCATTTTCGATTTCTTTTCTTCCGTCTTTAACGCGCTTTTACCGTTTATTTAAGCCGTTTTCTCATCTAATAAAATGATAAAATGAATTTCAACCGATCATTTGTGTTGTAATCTCATTTAATCACTTTTAAAATGAAATCTAACTGATCGTTCACGCTATAACCTCGGTTAAACCAAAAAAAGTAAAATGATAATAAAATAATCAAAATATCTTGAAAAATAATAATAAAATAATCAAAATATCTTTGAATAAAATAAATTAAAAAAATCAATCGGACGTTTTTCTTTGGAAGTTTCCTTGAATGAATTGATTAGTAACCAAAGTGAAACTAAGACTAAAATAGACTCACAAATCAAGTTTTGTCCGAAAATCACTAAAAACCGTTTTAAGGTCCAACGCCTTAAACGGCCCTCTTTGCTTTTATCGGTTAACATGGACCGTTCAAAAGCATAAAATCAACATGTAACTTTACCGCTTTTGCAAGAACTACGTAGGTCTGATTTCCTCATCGCAATTGAGGATACGTAGGAGCAAAAGCCCCGCTTTTGTCGACCACCCCAAGAGATCGTTAATGGTCCAATGCCTTAACGTTTCTCTCCTTTCAAAAACAAGAGATCGTTAATGGTCCAACGCCTTAACGTTTCTCTCCTTTCAAAATCAAAATACTGTTTAATGGTCCAACACCCTTGTCGACCACAAAAAAGGAAAAATATAAAAAAGGATATAAGGACATAAAAGGGAACGTAAAAATCAAAGTCATGTTTGCACATTCGATTAAAGGTTGCCGTCCCTTGGGACGGACGTGTGGGGTGCTAATACCTTCCCCGTGCGTAAATACAACTCCCGAACCTTTCACTTAAAAAGTTCGTAGATCGCGTCTTTTCCGGTTTTTCCGACGTTTTCCTCAAATAAACGTTGGTGGCGACTCCGCGCGTATTCCTTTCGTGGAACACGCATCCCGCGAGTCACGCGTCGCCCTCCCGCCGAAGGGTAGGTTGCGACAGTTGGCGACTCCACTGGGGACAATTTTTAGAGAGTTAGGCCATTTAATCTTGTGCAAATGCTTTACCATGACTTACTCCTTTGTTGTTTTCCTTCATTATGTACTTGTGTATATAAGCTCTTTGTTGCTTTTAGTGCGTTCTAAAATGTATGCATGAGGTAAATACTTATTCATTTGATGCACACAAACACCAACACTATTTGCACACACTGTGAGTGAAAAAGGGCCCTATACCCGGGTTCATGGGAACATAAGGAGTGGAGGTGAATCTGTGATCATGCTAGGTCTCCGACTTGCTTGATTACAGTGAACCCTTATCTAGAGCTTTTCTCTTTGAAAACTTATTGTTGCTTGTAGTCCCTACTGCTGCAATATGTTCTTCGAAGGGGATGATACCTCTAGAAACCATCAAGAGAGATATGACTACCTTGGGGATTATTACTAAAAGCCTAGTTAGCTTTTTCCCTTATAGGTCCCTTAAATAGGGGCACGGAGCAAACACGTTGCGTGCCATTTTTCACACTGCCATGCATAAGTATCATATATCCTTTTGCTTATATTTGTTTGTGAATATTGTCGTACTATGTACATCCCCGTGTTGTGCCTTTCGCATATGCATCATGCGTAGGTTTCGTTTTTGATCCCCTCACTTTAGCAAACCAACGAAGGGTCCGTGTCACCGTTTTAAATACATACGTTGGGGCACTTTGCTACCCCTAGACGTTGTATCTAAGAAGGAGACAGTTTCTCGGGCTCCCATATTCATAAATTGCATCTGTGTCATATGCATTTCTTCATGCATTCATCCATTCCACCCATGATAGATGTCGGAGTTTTGATTCGCACTAGATTTTATTTCACTTTAGTAAAACATGGGATCAAGTCAAAAGCCTTCGTTTAAAAAGAGGTTCTATCAAGTCAAAATCAAGAGCTTAGAGGTCACTAGTTTACGAGAGGTTGGGCAATTAATGGGTCAACTTCAACGGCAAGCCTTCCGCAAGCCTATGGTAAGATTTGGGACCTAGCTAGGGTAAAAGTCTCCATGGAATCGATTGCATCCCTTTCCCAGTATTATGACCAGCCCCTAAGGTGCTTCACATTTGAGGACTTCCAGCTAGTGCCGACTGTGAAAGAGTTTGAAGAAATCCGGGGATGCCCACTGGGAGGAAGGAAGCCATATCTTTTCTCTGGGTTCTATCCCTCCACGACAAGAGTTGCCAAGGTAGTGAAAATCTCAGCACAAGAGTTGGACCGTGTAAAGCAAAACAGGAATGGGGTAGTCGGAGTACCAAGGAAGTGTTTGGAGGAAAGGTCAAAGGCCTTGGCAAATCAAGGCGAATGGGCTTTCTTTTATTGACATCTTGGCACTTTTGATCTTTGGAGTTGTCCTCTATCCGAATATGGAAGGGTTAGTGGACCTAGCGGTGATTGACGCTTTCCTCGCCTTTCGGCATGGCAAGGAAAGCCCGGTCGCCGCCATTTTGGCCATGTATGACACGTTCGACCGGGGATGTGAAAAGAGCGGCGCAAGAATTGTTTGTTGTGCACCAACTCTTGGCTAGCATGGAGGGGCGTCTGTGAAATGGTTCCCTCGCTAGAAGGAAGGAAGAATCAGGATTCTATCTTCATGCGAAGGATGTCCCATGAGAGGAGTGCCATCAGACGAAAGCATCACGCCTTTCATCGCATGAGGTTTCACTGACCACAACGCGAGGGTACTCCAAGGAGTTCGCAAGGCATGGGATGCGGCGTGAAGAAAGGACAGAGAGCTTAGGGGAAGCAGTAATGGGATCATTGGCGGCTATCATAAGTGGCTGAGAGTCCGAACACAAGGACTGGATTGGCTCACAAATCTAAAGACTGTGAGAGACGATGAGGTTAAAGCTTCGGAAGAAAGTGATGAGGTACAAGCCCTAAAGGCAAAGCTTGAAAGAGCCCGGGTAGTCAAAGAGAAGTTCAAGTCCATAGCCATCAAAGTCTGAAGAGAGTATGATGAACTAAGGGACGTCAATATGGCCACCGATGAAGCCTTGGAATGAGAAACCAAGAAGGCCCGAAAGGAAGAACACGACCAAAACAAGTTTTGAGGGGCTTTATAGGGCAGCAATAGTGAGCTCAAGCTCCGAAGAGGTGAAAGGAATCATCACGGGTCAAAGGCATGATCTGGAAGGACGAGCTAAAGGCTTGCCTTAGGTCGAAAAGAAATTTGTCCTAACAGTTAAAGTGAGACTGAAGGGAATATGTGGGCCATCATCGATGAGTGCAAAGAGAAGCTAAATCTAGCGGCGACTCACGAGCAAAGGCTAGAGGATGAGTACGCCAAGATATCAGCAGAAAGGGAAGCAAGGGAAAGGGTAATTGATTCATTGCACCAAGAGGCAACAATGAGGATGGGCCGATTTGCTCTTACTTTGAACAGGGGTCAAGAACTTCCCCGATTGCTAGCCAAGGCCAAAGCAATGGCGGACACCTACTCCGCCCCCAAGGAGATCCACGGACTTCTCAGCTATTGTCAGCATATGATAGACTTAATGGACCATATGATTAGAAACCGCTAGGAAGTTTGTATTGTCGCTCAGATCTTGACTAGTTATAACTTTTTGAAAAAAATGAGTTTATCCCACGTTTTTACTCCAAAAATCAGTGTGAATCAAGTCACTCCCGCATTTTATCTCTAGCATGCATTGTATGTTGGTCTCGTCCTTTGTCACGGGAAGCCGGAAGGTCCATATCACCTTCTTAATTGTACACATGGGGGACTGCGCCCCCAAATGCGCAAGTAAGAAGAGATAATTTTCCGGGCTCTCGTGTCCGTAAAATGCATTCATATCATGCACCACATAAGCATCTCTTCATAACATCATAATGAACATATCGTTCCTGGATTTATCCGTTATCATATTCCAGCCTCACATTTTGCATGAGTCATGGCATCATCATGCATATGCGTTCAACAAACTTTTTGATCTGCAAAATTGCATACCATTTGTTTTCATGTTTGCTCATCCTTGCGTTTTCCTCTACAAAACAAAAACAAAAAAGGGGAAGCGTGAAACTTCACACTACCTTCTTAGTTGCATGTGTTAGGCACCATGAGCCAACCATGTTGGGATCATAAACCCATTTCTAAAAAAAAAAAAAAAAACACACAACAACAAAACAAAATAATTGAACATGGTACCTAATGCATGGTTAACTAGGAAATGGTGTTTCTTCGGGCATCTCAATTTCATAAATACATTTTCCGTGCATAAGCTTAAAGTATGCCCGAGTCATTCATCCCTATGAGATGTTGTTGAAGTATTGGCGATCAGAATTGCCATTCCTTGGATTATAGGGTTGAACCAAACTCATGCTTTTACAAAAAGGTTCATCAAGTCAAGTTGAAATATGGAAGTAACCGTCCTGCAAAATTGGGGCAAAAGATGAATTGAGTCACATCACTGCTTCGTCTACTGCCAAACATATTTAGGATTGTTGATGTCGTTGTTACTTCCAGTTTCACCTTGACAAAGATGTCATGGACCATGTTGAAAATCTAAATTGATTCAACCCCATATCCTGCGTAAAAATTCGCAATACTTCGACTGTACATCATTCGCATGCATCCATGCTTTTCATTGTTTGCATTGCTCATTGCATTCTTTCCTTGAAAAATAAAATAAAATAAAATAAAATGAACTTATCAAAAAGAAAAGGACACGCTTTACGGCGCCCTTACCGAACTCGTGCTAGAGCTAGAGTAATGGGTGAAGCAGAGGAGGTGCAAGAGAAGATGAAGGCCGAAAATGGAGGCCATAAAAGAGCAAATGGCCACAATGATGAAGGCCATGATGAGCATGAAGAAGATAATGGAAGCCAATGCGGTTATAGTTGCCGCTATTAGCGCTGTCGCTAAGGTGAACCCGATGCTCCCATCTGGCCTCAAGCAAATGAATCATCCAACCTCAAATATGGTAGGCAAAGATTTGGGAAGTACGGATGACCCCATGATGTGCAAATTCAAAATGAGTATGCCTTCCCATCATATGGCTTGCCTCCCAACTATACACCACCCAATGTGGCATACACTCTCAATGAAAATCTCAATAACTCCACTCCGATACTCATTGAGAACCAATAACCTCATCAGGCACATATCTCTCAAACCATGGGGGAGACACATGAAATTCCCCACCACAATCTAGCTGACTTCGAGCCTTGGCTCGGATATGCCACTGAAGGGCAAGCAGTTGGTGGTATACCCTTTGAAAACACTTTGGAGGGCCCTCAGTTTCGCCCACAACCACAACCATTGCATTTTGCGGTGGGAAGAGCCCCTCCTGCTATGGCCGAAAAGGGAAAGGCGGATCATCTAAAGGAAAGGCTCAGGGCCATTGAAGGAGGTGAAGATTATGCCTTTGCTAAACTAGAAAAGTTGTTCCTAATACCCAAACATGGTCATTCCCAAGTTCAAGGTGCTGGACTTTGACAAGTACAAGGGGACTACTTGTCTCAAGAACCATCTAAAGATGTATTGTCAGAAGATGGGGGAATACGCAAAAGATGAGGAATTGCTGATACATTCCTTCCAAGAAAGTCTTACTGGGGTAGCTGTTACCTGGTACACTAACTTGGAACCTTCCCGAGTCCATTCTTGGAAGGACCTAATGGTTGCCTTTGTTAGGCAGTATCAGTACAAAATTTGATATGGTTCCGGATAGGATGCAACTACAGAACATGTGCAAAAAGGGGGACGGATCATTCAAAGAACACGCCCAAAAGGTGGAGGGATCTGGCGGCCCAGGTGGTACCCCCAATAATGGAAAGGGAGACACTAATCGTGATGGTAGACACATTATCGGTACTCTACTATGAAAAGTTGGTGGGCTGCGCACCCTCAAAGCTTTGCAGATTTGGTCTTCGCCAGTGAAAGGATCAATGTGGGTCCGAAAAGAGGCAAATTTGATCATCCTACTAGGACGACTGAGAAAACTGGGGCAAATAAAGAGGGTGAGGATGAGGGAGAAACCCATGCTGTGACTGCCATTCCTGTACGGCCAAGTTTCCCACCAACCCAACAATATCTTTACTCAGCCAATAACAAACTTTCTCCTTACCCACCACCCAGTTATCCACAAAGGCCATCCCTAAATCTACCACAAAGTCTGTCTACCGCACTTCCAATGACGAACACCACCTTTAGCACAAACCAAAAACACCAACCAAGAAGTGAATTTTGCAGCGAGAAAGCCTGTAGAATTCACCCTAATTCCAGTGTCCTATGCTGACTTGCTCCCATATCTACTTGATAATTCAATGGTAGCCATAACCCTATCCAAGGTTCATCAACCTCCATTTCTCCGAGGATACGACTCGAACGCAACGTGTGCTTGTCACGGAGAAGCCCCGGGTGTTCCATTGAGCATGGTAGGGCTCTGAAGCGTAAGGTGCAAGGTCTAATTGATGCGGGCTGGCTGAAATTTGAGGAGAATTGCGTGTAAATCCTGACATTGACAAGAGATGCCACACATGGGGCAGTTTTGAAAGCTGTTGTTAGGTGTCCCTAATGACTCATCAGGGTTTCCAAGTTTATGCCATTATTGTAAACCACAGCTACAATGTTAAATGAAATGGATAAAGTTGATATCTTTGTCCCTCATCCTCTCACAAACGCATGTTTGCTTATTCAACTTTCACCGGAATGTGGGTGTAAGCCATTGGTCTGTTTGCTCAAGCAACCTGCGCTCCTGAGTGTTGACTTCCAAGACCGTTCAATCAGAGATTACTCATCTTGCACGTTGGTGGGGGTGCCGTAAAACAACGAGCAAAGTTCAAAACAAATAAGTTTCAAAATAAAGAATAAGTTTCAAAATAAAAAATAAAAAGGCATTTGATTGACTGTGTTTTCAAGTAAAAATATAGACGTTCATGTGACCTCATTTTGTCTTTTTAGAGAGAAGTGAGTTATCAAGAATAGGATGTTGGACAAATGGCCTAAGTTACCTTAAGAAAAAGGGGGGTTGAATTAAGATGCAAAGACTATTCCCCAATTGAACTATCAATCTCTCTTTTCAAATTAACAATGCACACAGGGATAACCCTTCCCTTGCGTTTAGGAATCCTCTACAACAAGAGACCCACGGTCTCTTAATCCCTTTTCAGAATTAGAAGAAGAGAAGAAGAGGTCTCTCGTAAAAGAGGTAGATTGTAAAATGAAGATCAATCAAAAATTCCTTATTGAATAAGCAAGTGGTTGACCAAGGAATCTTTTTGAGAGGATAAGACATTTCAGTTCAGAAAAACTCTTGATCTTTCGAGAGGATAAAACTGTTTGGGCAATGAAAACTCTCTTTAAAACATTTGAATGGCCATTCATAAAACATTTGAATAGATATGTCTCTTGGAAATTATTTTCTGAAAATCCCCTCTGGTAATCAATTACAAGACTTATGTAATCGATTACAGGTTTTAAAAATTTGAATTAAAACATTTTCAAACTGCTGGTAATCGATTACCAGAGAGCAAATCTCAATTTGAAAGGATAGAATTCCTTGGTCAAACCTTTTGCTTCTTCAATTTGGAAACTTCTTCCTAAGATTCTAGAGATCAACTTGATCATATATCTTGATTTTCTTGGATTCTTGTCTTGAATAAAACTTGGAAGCACTTGATCCTTTGGCATCATCAAAACATCAAAACATCTTGCTTCTACATAGGAGTCATTTGACTTAATCCATCAACTGAAAAAAATCCTTCAACTATTTCTCGTCCTTGGAAAATTCTTTTTTGCAAGAATCAACTGCTTCTTTCATTCTTCCTCACTACGAGGTCGTGAAAACAAGACAACAATTGGTACCTCTAAGCCCTACACTGGGGCAACGAAAGGCACCATGCAAAAACTTCAAGCGAACCTAGGGGCAGATTAGAAGTTCTCACCCAATAGGTTCCCTCCTACAAGGTCATGACGAAAGGCAATGATTGATACCTCAAAGCCTTACACTGGGGCAATGAGGGGCACCGTGCATGAGACTCAAGTGAACATAGGGGCCGATCAAAAGTTCTCACCCATCGATGTTTTTAACAAAAAAAGGGGGACAAACCCTAGGATTTCAATGGATTGATCAAACATCAAATGACTCCATTGCCGTCGCTCCAAAATGGTCAAGTGACTAAATCGAACAGAACACATACTCTGAGGGAGTTCCCGGAGAGATTTGCAAAAGATAGGATGAGGTTGCATGAATTATCACCTCTTTCAAAAGGACAGTCAATCTGTGTTTTCCAAAAAAATTAAATCAAAATCAAAATCACAAAATAGGGAAAGAATGTCATGAACGTTGTACAAACTTTCCATTACATTGCATTGTTTCATATGAAGTCTGCATTTACCGCATTTCAAGACAAAGGTTGCATTCATCTGCATCCCTAAAAATCATGTTAACTGCATAGATTTCCTACATCTAATATCTAGTCGTGTGGATTTGGGATGACCGACCCTCTCGATGAGTCGATCTCTTGCTTTCTCATAAAGGTGAACCCTTGGGTACTAGTACCCTTGTCTCCAGAGGACTATACGTCCTCATCTTCAGAGGACTACATGTCCTCACCTTTAGAGGGCTACACGCCCTCGGCTCCGAGGGCTACACGCCCTCACCTTGAGAGGACTACACATCCTCGCCTTGAGAGGACTACACGTCCTCACCAACAGAGGGCTGCACGCCCTCACCTTGAGAGGACTACACGTCCTCGCCATCAGAGGGCTGCACGCCCTCACCTTTAGAGGACTACACGTCCTCACCAACAGAGGGCTGCACGCCCTCACCTTGAGAGGACTACACGTCCTCGCCATCAGAGGGCTGCACGCCCTCACCTTTAGAGGACTACACGTCCTCGCCAACAGAGGGCTGCACGCCCTCACCTTGAAAGGACTACACGTCCTCACCAACAGAGGGCTGCACGCCCTCACCTTGAAAGGACTACACGTCCTCGCCAACAGAGGGCTGCACGCCCTCACCTTGAAAGGACTACACGTCCTCGCCAACAGAGGGCTGCATGCCCTCACCTTGAGAGGACTACACGTCCTCGCCATCAGAGGGCTGCACGCCCTCACCTTTAGAGGACTACACTTCCTCGCCAATAGAGGGTTGCACGCCCTCACCTTGAAAGGACTACACGTCCTCGCCAACAGAGGGCTGCACGCCCTCACCTTGAGAGGACTACACGTCCTCGCCATCAGAGGGCTGCACGCCCTCACCTTGAGAGGACTACACGTCCTCGCCTTGAGAGGGCTGCACGCCCTCACCTTTAGAGGGCTACGTGTCCTCATTTTCAGTGTGCTCCACATCCACACCTTAAGAGAATTTAAGGTCCTCTGTCCTTAAATGCTTAACCGAGACTTGCACTCCCGGTTAAGGGACCAGTAGTTTCCTTTTAACGGTTCCTGGGCGACCCCCTGATATTGGGGGAGGGCCAACTGTGCGAGCACAACCAGAGAGGGAGGCTATCACACAGCAACTATGCATACCGGGGCAAGATTTCACCCGTGCCGCTGCAAAGAGACGAGTGCGGATCATGCGCACCAACATGACCACTCTTACACAGATATAGATGACATTGCTACTTAGCAATATTCTGCCCAGCGACCGCAATGCCAATCTCCCCCTACAAAAGTATCAGTTGGTCTGTGTCGTCCCGACATGGGTAAGTATGCATATGGTTCAACTGATTTCTGATACCATCTATTGTTTGCAGGGATCGCACCCACAAGACACCCAGTGGACCCGGAAAAGTCCAACAGGGCCCTGGGGTTTCCAGCTCTGGTTACGGGCCTCTATCAGTCCTACAGGGTGCCCGTACCCCCCCTAGCAAGGTCATGCCATCCCGACATAGGTGAGTATGCATATGGTTCAAACTAATTTCTGCTGTCATCTATTGTTTGCAGGGATCGCACCCGCAAGACATCCAGTGGACCCGAAGAAGTCCAACAGGGTCCTAGGGTTTCCAGCTCTAATTACGGGCCTCTGTCATTTCTACGGAGTGCCCGTCAACCCCAGCAAGTTCATCAGGCCCCTATTAATCAGGCTTTCATCAAGAAGTACTACGCCCCCAGGCAGACGCAGGGCGAGACACCACAGTAGCATTAGGATGGCCGGTAGCGGGCAATAGACGCACCGCCACCACCTTTAGAGTTCACCTCTGCTCATCCACAAAAAAGTTAGAGCGTTGCCTACGACACATGGCCGACCCATAGGCGACCAAGTCCAAAGCCAAAGGTAAGCAAAGTACTAGGTCAGTGACCGACAAGTCATTAGGCGTCCAGCTAAAGACGTTAAAGAAGCGCTACTAGGAGGCAACCTAGTACCTTTTGAATCTGTGCTTGTTGTTTGATCACTTTTCATAGTAGGACACACCTAGTTGCTCATGATCCTAGGAATTTAAATAAAATGAGCACAAGCTCGGAAGGTAGTCATACCTCACAAAATATATATATGTATGTTTAGGTAGAAAGATACCTTAGATATGCATGTATGTAAACAAAAACACACTTCACAAAATATATATATGTATGCTTAGGTAGCAAGATACCTTAGATATGCATGTATGTAGCAAAAAGATACCTCACAAAATATATATATGTATGTTTAGGTAGCAAGATACCTTGGATATGCATGTATGTAGCAAAAAGATACCTCACAAAATATATATATGTATGTTTAGGTAGCAAGATACCTTGGATATGCATGTATATAGCAAAAATACCTCACAAAAATATACACATGTTTAGGTAGCAAAATACCTCATAAAAAAAAAAGAAGGAAAAAAAACAAACGAGAAAAAAAATGAACAAATGAAAAAAAAAAGAAAAAAAGATGGAAAAAGGAAAATAAGTTGTCTAGCTGAAAAACCGACATGCTTTTGAAAAGAGTTGACTTCCAACTTTTCTTTGAAAAAAATTCACTGATCATAACTAGTTTTTGGAAAAAATGTGTACACCTGAAGGGTGAATGCTATGAAATTTCCCCGGACGCCCGAAATGGACTTGGAGGAATGCACAAATTGATAAAAGAACATATTTTGGAAACATTGGGTTGATTTAAAATGGAGGAGATGAATCCTGAGCCCTAGCATCACATGACCATAAAAATTTGACACTTGAGCGTCCACATAGGTGCATGCATGACCAGTTTTGCATAAAGTTTCCAAATCATCATTTTTGCATTTGTGTCATGGAAATAATGTGGGGCATCCCTTTTTATCCTTGAACCAAACCAAACCCTGACATGTATCATGTCTAGCCATTCTACAAGCCTTGAGCCAAAATCCTGACTCACCATAAACCTTACCCTCGGAAGCAAAAAAAAGAAGGAAAGGAAATTTCCAATCAAAGAGAAAGCAAAAAAGGAAGTAAAGGAAATTCCCAATCAAAGAGAAAGCAAAAAAGGAAGGAAAGAAATTCCCAATCAAAGAGTGGGAGAAAGAGAAAAAAGGAAGCAAGGAAATTCCCAATCAAAGAGAGGGAGAAAGAAAAAGAAAAGAAAGAAAATTCC